>NC_056747.1:543865399-544092899 GCF_019279795.1 Protopterus annectens | reverse complement strand
CAACTCACGGATATTCGTTAGTAAAGACTGAAGTTCATTTTTAAATGTAGGAGTCAGAGCTGGATGCGGCAGAGTTAAAGATGTTAAGATTTGCACTGGCTGTGATGAGGATAGACAGGATTAGGAATAAGTATATTAGAGGGTCAGCCCAGGTTGGAAGGTCTGGAGACAAAGCCAGAGAGGCAAGATTACGTTGGTTTGGACATGTGCTGAGGAGGGATGCTGGGTATATTGGGAAAAAGATGTTAATGATGAAGCTGCCAGGTAACAGGAAAAGAGGAAGGCCTAAGATAAGGTTTATGGATGTGGTGAGAGAGGACATGCAGTTGGTTGGTGTGAGCAAGATGCAGAGGACAGGAAGAAATGGAAACAGATGATTTGCTGTGGCAACCCCTAACGAGAGCACCTGAAAGAAGAAGAAGAAGAATCTTGAGAATTAGCCTTGGAGAAGCTCATCCTTTAATCAGGATGACGAGAAGAAATTATCAAGTTTCTATTTGACAGGAAAAGTTAAAAAAATATATAACATTTTTTGATAGAATCCTAGGTGAGACTTAGAGAAATCTTTGCAGTGGCAGAGCTGACGAAAACTGCTATTAACTAGAGCACATCTTGGTCACACCCCCATTTTTTTTATCTAACTTTGACTACTTTGTAGTGCATGGAGAAAATAAATCTCTATGCACTACAAAGTATTATGATTGGATCTCTAATCATAAAAAAACTTTATGTGTTCTTAACATGGATGCCAAGATTCACCTTTTCAGCGTCACTCTTCAGGTGAATCTCTTGGCACTTGTGTCTCGAATACATAATATGTTTGTTACGATCAGTGACCCGTTCATAATTCTCTATATTTATGTATAGATGTTTGTTTGCATAAAGGGGTAGAGAAGTGATCAGAAATGAGCAGATGTAGGCTTAGCATAGGTTGCATGGTACAATGGTGATAAAGGAGAACACCAGACTGAGATAGGGCATTTGCATGACATTTGAAGTGTTACAGCAGAAACTTAGTTGTACTAATGCACGCTGCTGTCATAACATTTTAAATCGTGATCGCTGGTGAAAGCATAGAAATAGTAGGTATTATTTTCAAATATGCTATTGTGCTGTTATAAATTGCCAGTACATTAAATTTCAATTACAATTCAATAATTGTTATTAATGAAATATGGCCATTACTTTCATATGAGAAACAGAAATGGCCTTATCAAAATGTGTGGATATGTGCAAAACGTTTGAAACTACTAGTGCATAAAGTATTAAAAAATGAAAAGAATTAAGTAAAATAAAATGTAAATCAATATAGGTAGTTTAAATGTCACATTACATCCATTAATCCTCGGCATTTGTTTCTGTCAGTCTTGTACACTTGTTTCATTGCTTCCGATGTATTTTGACAGACAGTACTTTTATTTACTGACTATTAAACCACTATAAATATGCCAAGCATTGCTAGTAGTTCTGCTGAGTGATGACAGGAAGGGACATGTCATACAGTAATGTTCCTGTAATTGCTAATAGGAATTAGTAGTATAAATTATAACAATTATCCTTTTATTCTGTTTTTTTTATATTTTTATCATGATTACAATATTATATAACATAATAGTAAAATATCAGTGTCTCTTTAACCAGAAACACTTCATTGCTGGTGTGTCGAAAGCAAAATTATAATGCTATGCCAATCAATGCAGCTCTGACACACATTCAGAAATAGTAGCATTTTTAATAGTACAGAATCTAAAAGGAATTAAGTTGCGGATATGGGCCTACTTTTGCCTACTTTTTGATATGTAAAGTTTCAGCAACATCTTTGCATTATAAAAAAGAATCCATTCATTTACATTTATTTTAATTTAATCTGTAAAATGAGAATTATTATATATCTTAAAATAACATTATGACTCACATCTACTCTTCCAGAATTGTTTCTGCACTGTGGTACTGACCTGTGCAACCTGGCAGCAACTACTTACAAATTGTGCTCCCAGCTTACAATATTGACTCATTTTTGAAGGGATGCTATCTTCTCACCTGTACCTCCCATTTTAGGGTTGACACCTTTTCAAATGCCCAAACTGGGACATTTTTGGTACAAACGTCAGATTTTGCAGGGTAAAACATACCCACGGCCAGTACAAAGGGCAGAACTTCACTTTTTGGCCTACATAAAAGCTTATTCTTGTAGCACTTTAATTGCTTATTCTATTTCTTATCACATTTACGTGTTTCAGATACAGAATAACTGTTTTATGCAACTATTACATAAAATATAGGAAATATGTTTGTCCTAAAATCTCAGGACATTTGCCATTTTTTCGATTTATTTGCAGGACACAACTGCCCAAAGAGGGACTGTCCCTTGCAAAGTGGGACAGGTGGTAACCCTATCCCATTTATGGGACAACTTCCCTCAAACACCTACCTCTTAATATTTCTAGTTAGGGTTACACACCAGAGGGAAAAGAAATACTTATTTTTAGCAAAATTAAGCATTTCTTTTTCTCCATGTATATCTGAGATTGGAGTCGGGATAGTTTAGAAACAAGACTGGGGTGGTATAGCTTGCCTCTCTGCAAAACATATAACTATGGTACTCTGTATGTAAAATGTACTTAAATATATTTCACTTTGCATATAACTGATTTACTTGTCTACACTTTACATATAGTGGATTTATTTATGTGTGTATAAAATAGATCACAATCTTTTAAACTCATGTCTGTACAGCTGGTTTTACTACAAGTGCTCAGAACATCCAAGATAATATGTCACTTCCATGTCAACAATAATTTATAACAAACAAGAGCTCAAGTACAAAAATGCTTATAATGAATATACTTGAACTTGTCACATTGGAAGCAATTGACATAATATTAATAACAGTACAAAAAAGGTATTTTTGCTGTACCCCCAGTGGGAGGAAACTTCACTCCTACCACCCCCTTACTTTATTATTCCTACTTCAAGGCTGATGCACATGGAAGAAAGTGTGACCTGTCACAGACAGGGCATGACTTGTCTCAAAGTTTCTCTAACAGAATCTGACTATGCAAGATATACTGCACTTTGGCAAGAAGCCATTGCTGCTAAATGTAGAAAGCATCATGTGATTAACTGTCACCTTGACCTATTATGCCTGAGTGACTATGATCAATGGAACTATGAGATGACTGACTATAACCCATGTGGAGTAACAGGACCAGGGATGTGTTCTCTGCAATGAAACAGTTAACAAACTTGTGACATATGTCTATACAGTAACACCATCACCAGTTAAACAGTAAATTTATCAACAAAATAAGAAAAAAAAATACGGTCCCAAAATAGGAAAGGCTATACCCAAAAGACAAAAAAAAAAAAAGAAACTCCTTCCTCAGTCTCAACAAACAACTCAGGGTACTAATCAAGTTCACCAAAGCCTGCTCTGGGCAAAAATAGCCCCCCACAGACAAAGGATAACCATAAGGCATTTTTCAATTATGTAGGCAACCTTAAAGGGAACACCCAACAGCGTGCTGAACTAATAGTAAGGGAGCTTTCTATTCTGAACTTGGGGATATAGCAGATTTGCTGGCTGATACATTTAGCTCCAGTTTCACTTCCCATCACCTCCAGTTTTCTCCAAGGAAATACTCTCTACCATTTCTCCCCACACTATCACTAAACATTAGATCATCACCACACTCTCCAGACCTAAAAATACTGCATTAACAGGTTGTGATAATATCTCAGGATGCCTCCTAAATAGCTTGGAGCATGACCTGTCAGACCCATTAGAATCTCTATTCAACTACAGCCTTTAGTCAGGCTTCATCCCTAGGGAATGCAACTGTAATCCCTCCACATAAATGTGGACCATCAGCAAACTACAGACCCATGCATTTCATTAGTCTTATATGCAAAGCCATGAGCAAAATGATTGTGGACCCGACAAACAAAGACATAGGAAATCTTCAGAAACTGGACCCATCTCAGTTTGATTTTGTCAAGGGCAGATCATGTCTACTAAACTTGGTAGATGTCTTTGAGAAGGCCACTAGGTCATGGATAATGGCAAAACAGTACACATTGCCTACATTGTCCTGGCAAAGACATTTGACACAGAACCTCACTTGGGTATTCTAAACAAACTCACAAATGTAGACATAAATCCCTGTGTCACCTAACAGAGAGCAAACTGGCTCACAGATAGGACATGTGAAGTTAAGGTAGGGGGATTTACCTCCACCAAGAGGCCTGTCACTAGTGGTGTCCCACAGGGCCAAGTACTGGGATCTCTCCTCTTTGGAATATACTTCACTGAAGTCAAGGCAAATGCAGAGGGCCTTTGGATGATGAAATTTGCTGATGACTGTGAGCTGGGTGCAGTCATTGAATCCCCCAGAGATGTAGATATCCTCCAGGAGGGTCTGACACATACAAATAACTGGTGTCAGAACTGTGGCCTAAAACACAGTACAAAATGCATACTCCTACCCTTTGGGAAAAGACAATCACCCCTGCAAATCACAACATTGATAACACTCCCCTAAGAGTAGAGCCAGTGGCAAATAACTTAGGAACTCAGGTTGACAGTAACTTGAACTTTGATCACCATGTGCCCATGGTTATGAGAAAATCCTTCTACATGGTGCAACTGCAATTCTGCTTCTTCAAAGTGAATCCGCAATTGCCATCCTGCACTGTACTTAAAGTTACTTGCCTTTGACTCGTTACTGTTCTAACTATTATCTGCTTCAATTAGTCCCTTATTAGCAAACTGCAATTGCTACCCTGCGTCACATTTAAAGTTACTGTGTATCCCACATCATCCAAACTCAAACTGCTGCCTTATTCTAAATTTAAAGTTACAAATTATCCCATTTAACTGAATTGTATCTGTTGACCTACTCCAAATGTAAAGCTTCAAAGGTCCCATTAAGCAAATTGTATTTACTGTCCCCTCTCTTGTTTTAAGTTGTAACCATTTGTTATCTTTATTTTTAAATTTATAAAGTGTCCCATTAAATTAATCTTAACTGCTGCCCTACTCCAAATTTAAAGCTACTAAGGGTCCCTTAAAAAAGTGAATTGTAATTTGCTACCCACTTCTATGTTTTAAAGATTGTAACCACTGCTATCTTGAATGGCTCCAACCTTTAAAAGCTCGTTGTCGAGTGTTATTTACATGAACATTATTGCAGCCACAGTAACTGCTGGTACGTGTTGCAACATTATACTGTTATTTATCTGTTTTGTTCTTTCTGTGCAATATTGTTTGTGATATTCCACTGCTATATTAAGCATTTCTGCATTTTAAATTATTGAACTGCAATTCACTACCTGTGTTCAGAATGTAATTTGATGTTGCACTGTTCAACTTCAGCTGTTTTCATAAACTCAACTGTTTTGGTGCCTCTATTCCTCCTTTTAGTCTCCCCCTACTTATATGCACATACCCACACTGCAAACCTATCCTAGGCCACTCACTACCATTCATTTTGAACTACCTATGTCTCTCTCTTCCTTCTAGTAGCAAATATACAAATACCTTGCAAATATTTCTCTTTTTGTTCCCTTCCCTTACAGCTTACTACTGCTGCATCTCTACTATCCCAGGTGTCTCCCACTGCTCTACTTAACACCCTGGCTTCCCTTTAAAGAACTTCCTAAGAGGATGCTACAGTGATTTTTGTTACCATTCAGCCACCCCCCAAAGAACTTCAACAATGTGCATGTACTTTACTGGGAAAATTATTTGGCTCCATTGTACTGTTGAATAATTTACTCAGCATGCACTTGCTATCAGCCTACTACGGCCTCAGTCCACCCCTCACTCCCCTGGCCCCTTCCCACTCTCCCAGCTTATCCCTGTAATTATTCAATTTGGCCAGCAGGTGGCAGGATTTATCCACTATCTGCCCCTCTTTTCAACGCTATTATTTAAAAAGTCTCTAACACTAGTCTCCACATTAATATTTTAAAAAGGCTTTAACAATTAGAAAGCTTTTACAGTCAATTTATATCTGCCCGCCTTACATCCCAAAACCCCAGTAAATTCTCAGTTTATCTATACTATACTATAGTTAAAGAGGAACCCAGTGTCTTACCCCTGGTGTCTCCTTACCTTTGAGTCTGCTCCTTGTCTCACTGATTGTTTTTTCTGGCTACTCCTCTTTCTTCTCCTTGGCTCTACCCACTCTGCTCCCCTACCCTACCCCCAATTCCCAACCACCCCAGTACTTCTACACTTATACTCCACAAACCACACCCACTCCCTCACTATCCAATCAATTCATCCCATCTCCTACCGATACTAACTCCTTACAGCCCAACCCTACCAACTACTCTCCACCTCCCCTACCCATCCTACAATATATTATAATACTCAGTACAGCCCACTCCCACTATCTGTTCAATATAACATGTTCCCTCAACACATTTCTAAATCCACTAAGCTTTCAACACCTGCTTTTTTTCACAACTAAAAATACTTCTTTCACTCACCTTATCCTATCTAAACTATTTCACCTAACCTCTTGTTTCTAATCATTCTCCACCTTTTCATACAACTTCACTTCCCCCACAACCCACACACTCACCAATCCTAATATCACCCTATCTATATCCTATCTATAACCATCTGTTTTTCCCCTACAAACTTATTTCATCCTCTAAACACTCCACTACCACTCTATTCAGCCCTATCCCCACAAAACTCACAACACTCACACCTGCTAGTAAACAATCCAAACACCTCTTTTTCCACATTTACCAACTTATTACTATCCTTCTCTCTGGAGACATACACCCTAAACCTGGCCCCTCTACCCCTTCCTCAACAGTAAAATCTATTAATTTCACTTCCCCTAAATGCTCAAAGTATAACTAACAAAATCCCCAATCTCCATGCATTGCTTCTCCATAACCAACAGATATCTTATCCATTTCAGAAACTTGGTTAAAATCCCATATAAAAGACTCTGAAATAACACCCCCAACAATTTTATCATCAGAAAAGACAGAACCCATAAAAAAGGTGGGGGTGTGGCTCTCCTCTACTCATCCTCCCTCTCAGTTACTCCTTATACTAAACCTGTTCCCCAATTCACTAACACTGAGCTAATTCTAGCTCTGCTTCAAATAAATAGACGCAAACATATATGTATAGCCTCCCTTTACATTCCTCTGGGAGATAATATCCCAGTTCTCAAAGATATTCCCTCCTGGTTTTCCACCAGCATATGCAGTGAGACCATAATTCTGGGTGACATCAACATTAACTGAACAAGCATTCAGTCACTAACAAACCCACTAAATATAAACCTCTATAATTTTACTCAGCTAATAAGTTCCACTACTAGACCCATGACTACTCCTCATGTAGTACCCTAGGCTGGCTCTTAGTCTCCTACCCTTACTACATCTTTGAAAGCAGCAGCCTTCTCGACTCTCTTAGTGACCACTTCTCCACTTTTGCTCATTGCCTTCACTCCCCTTTACAACTTTCACACAACTGTATCTCCACATGCTTCCTAAAAAACTTCAATCCCAATACCTTCTCAAACTCACTAAAATCCACAAACTGGAGCCCTCTAAAAACTCTCCCCCTAGAAGATACAGTTACTTACTTTAACTCTACATTTTTAAACCTCTTAGATACATTTGCCCCACTAAAAACAAAAAGAATAAAAAGCAAAACTGCCCCTTAGCTAACCAAAGATATACTAGCTGCCATGCACCTAAGAGACAAAGTTTGGAAACACCACCAGAAAAATTAAACTCCCATCACTCTTAATGAATATAAAACACTTCACAACAAAGTCAAAAAGCTTATTATAGCTGACTGCAAAGATTATTTCTCCCTATTTCAAAATAGCCACAAGACAAATCCTAAAACATTCTGGAATGGTATCACCTCCCTCCTCAACCCCGGTAAAAAAGAAAATCCCTGCCCCGATCCAAATGCCTCAGACATGGATATGGCCACCAAATTTAATTCTTTCTTCATCAACCCAGTTGCCAAACTAACACCATTCTTCACTAACAACTCTACATCCTCTCCTTCTCGTCCCCCTACCTCTACATCCCCTAACACCACCACCTCCCAATTTCCTCCTTTCTCTATAAAACCCATTCCCATGCCTACTATAAAAAAACTTCTCCAGAAATTAAAACCATGCTCCAATGCCCCTGATAACATACCCTCCTACTTTCTAAAGATAGCTGCTGAAGCCATTGCACTCCCCATCTGTGTTCTAATAAATCACTAAATCCAAGAAGGCTACGTACCCCAGCTTTGGAAAAAGGCCTTTATTATTCACAAAGGAGGCAACAATAACAGTATTACAAGCTTTCGACCTATCACCATCCTATCCCCTAGCTCTAAAATTCTTGAAAAATGTATTCACCTACAACTTCTGCCCTATCTTATAGACAGTCACCTACTAACCCTCATATAACACGGATTCAGACCTGGCCACAGCACTACCACCTCTCTTCTCTCCTTCCTCGAAACTGTTAACAAAGCCCGCAACTCTGGCTGCTTTGTATCTACCCTCTTCCTAGACCTCTCAAAGGCCTTCGATACCATCTCTCATAACATTCTCCTAACTAAGCTCTCTAGTCTAAATCTATCCCTCTCCTCTCTTAACATGTTTACCAGTTACCTCTCTAATAGGCAACAAGCAGTGAAAGGGAAAAAGCTGCTTGTTGCCTATTAGAGAGATAACAGCTTTCACATAACTATATCTCCACAGGTGTACCACAGGGTTCAATACTAGGTCCCCTTCTGTTCAATATTTTCATTAATGATTTCCACCGTTCAGTCCCTCATGCAAAACTCATCCAATATGCAGATGATTCCACTATCATCTGTTCTGCCAACTCCACCCCCACCCTCATAAAACTAACCCAACATGCTTTCTGTATCACTGAACAGTGGATGTTAGATAACCACCTAGCACTCAATGCTTCAAAAACTAAACTTATGATATATACCCCTTCTAAAACATCCAACATAGACAAAAACTCATTCTCCATCACTAGCCAGAACAATACTTCCCTCGAATTAGTACCTGAGGCTAAACTATTAGGTGTCCTCATTGATGACCAGCTTAAGTTCGACACTCACCTACAAATAAATATCGAAAAAACCCACCACCACCAGAAACTTGTTATGCTGTACCACCAAAATCGCTACCTCACTCCCTCTACCAAGTTCATTCTTGCTATCACATACCTCATCCCTTCTCTCCTATATGGTGCCCCGTTCCTTACTAACCTACAATCCTCTCTTAAGACAAAACCTCCTTCCTGTTATAATAAAATTGCCAAGTTTTCCTCTAACCACAAATCATTTACCCATCATTGTATTGCCCTTCATAAACTAAACTGGTTAGAGCTACCCAATCATCTCACCTACATTCAACTCATTCATGCCCACAGACTCATCTTCTGTCCCTCCCTCTGCCCCTCCCTTTCTTCCACCTCTAAAATGCACCTTCCAGACAGACTCTTTAGATCTAACAATCAAAATCTGATTGACTTGCATAAACCTGCCCATGCTCCAGGCAATAATCTCCTATCCTTTGCCTTAGAACGCCAGTGGAACTCCCGACCACCATCCATCCATACCACCACTAACCACTCTACCTTCAAAACCTTACTTCACTCACATCTAATATCCCTCTGGGAATGCTCTTGCTCCCACCCCACATAACTTTTTTTGCCTACTTTTCCCTCCCTGCTCTTCCCTCCTCCCTCCCTATTCTCCTCTTCCATCTCTTCCTCATCCATCCACCTCCTCTCCTCCTTTCTTCTCTCTTTTTTCTCCCAACTCCTCCCCCAGGTTCATTTCTCCCCATCTCTCTTCCCTACTTGCAACCTCTAGCATCCCATGTATTCATTGCCTTGCTGTCATATTTCTACAGTAAGAACATATACATTTGTAAATATTTCCTTATGTTTATAACATTTATTGTGAAATTTCATGAATTGTATCTTTAAATGCTATGACTTAATCTGTACTTCTGCCTACTATGTAACCTATAACTTTGATAATTGTATTGTCTTTAATGGAGCTTTTCTCCCCAGGACTCCATTGAAAACGGGTTCTTATTGGCCCAATGGACCATCCTGGCAAACCAACAGCAAATAAATAAAAAAATAATAAATAACTTATAAGTAAGGGCTTGGCATCCAGATCTAAGGAGATCATACGCCACTATACTCAGCCCTGATTAGGCCTATAATTGAGTACAATGTACCCTTCTGCATGTAGCTGACCAGGCATTTACAACAACTGGAGTGGCCACAGAGATTCCTCAATAAAAGAATACATGGCATAAATAATATGTCCTATGTGGACCGTTTCATAGCCCTGTCCTTGTACTTTGTCTCTTACACAGCACTAAGAAGTGATCTATTAACCTACAAGGCATTCTCCAGTCGAGCCCTGATGGTCTGTTATACACTCACAAAACAAACATCACTAAAGTTACCCAATCTACGGATCTAAACATTGTCTGTGACATAAAACCTGTTGGAGGATTAGATATATGTCTCGGAGATTACCCCTTCTTTGGAACAGACTTCCCATTCATATAAAACAGAGCTCTTCCCTAAGTCTCTTCAAATGCAATTTAGGACACTGGATGGGAAATCACAAATTCACTTCTGGCTTGTCACTTGTGGCCCTTATGGACAGGAGCAGTTTGTAGATGCCCTAAATCACAGACATATTACCAAAGCCATTCGAACCCATGGGCACTAATAATTGGGAAATTTGGCTCATGAATTGCTAGGGTGAAAAAGGCTCTAGGGATGTCAGCCTAATAACTTTCTATGATCCTATGACCCTATCATCAGGAGAGCTGTAATACATCCATCATCCTTTAATCACATGTTTTCAATAAAATTTGTATGTTTTAAAAGGCCAATGATTTGCTCAAGAAGTTTCATTTATAACTAAGTCCATGGCATAGAAGAATAAAGTATTGACCACTGTGCAAGTGACTCAAGACTGACTATCTCCTCAGGTGCATGTAGAAATAGGCCAAGGAGGATCGAAGAGGGTGGTGATTGACAGCTCTCCCATCCTAGGTGGAGGAAGGCAGCCCTGGCAGTTACCATGGGAAAGAGACACTGGAAGACACAGGGGCCTGTGGTGATAGGCTAAAGGTTCATCTCTGTAAATTATGTAAATGATGTATAGTCCTAATCTGGATGTGGATGTCAGAAGCTCATACCCAGGGTGGCAGTGCATACTACCTTCATGCTGTTGAAACCAGGTTGCATTTGATGAGTAGATTATTAAATCAGATTAGTGTGCACATTTTTCACTTTAACTGTCTAATTTCTCCAAGTCTTTTGGACTTCTAATACCATGATGAGTATGGACCCATTCCTAAATGAAAGCATGCTCACTGTTCATGAAATTAGTAAGTATTGTTTCAATCTTTGATGTTAGCCAAAAGTGCTTTTTACAGCACCCGTAATGTGCACAGAACTGACTCCTTCTGCAATCTACTTGGAGTTACATGTATTGGAGGCATATCTAAACATGACTGTACATTCTTTTTTATAAGACCCATTGGTCCTACTACTATTGGAACTGTCTGGGTATCTTTTCTTCCACATTGCTCTCATTTATACCTGCACCTCCTAGTATTTTTTGACTTTGTGTCTCTCTGCATGTAAAGCACTGCAATTACTGAGTGTAGCAATGTCAATGATCAATGCTACTTTTGTCTTCTTTTCATAGACGACTATATCTGGTTTTCTCTCATCTGTTTTTTGAACTCTTGGTAATGGGGGATCCCATGTGATATAAACTTGATAATTTTCTATAATGTTTTGTGGCTTATCTCTCCAATGTTTCTCAGCTACTTCAATATTATGTTTGCACAATCCCCAGTCCAACAATTTTGCCACATTATTTAAGCAATGACCAATGCCTAGGTGTGGGTAATGCTGGATTTACCCAGGGTTGGTGTGGTTTGGTCACAAGGACGAAGCCCGAGTGGGCAAACAAAGACAGCCGTGGGTAAATCCAGCATTACCCACACCCAGAAGTGGGTTATTGCTATTATAAAATAACATTATTTAAGAAAGAAAATACTTACTTTTCTAAAATAATGGCATTGTATAATGCCTCCGTGCTGCCCTTCCACAGCTGTCCGGTATTCTGTGGCAGTTCTGATGTACTGCGCATGCATATGCTTACGCAGTACATCAGAGCTGTGTGTGGAAGCAATGGAGAAAGGAAGATCTCTATTGCTTTTTAAAAGGTGTCTCGCTATGTTAAAAGAGTCTAACATAGCGAGACAGCTTTAAAAAAAGCAACGGAGATCTTCCTTTCTCTGTTGCTTTTTTTTTAAAGCTGTCTCACTATGTTAAATGAGTTGCTTTTTTTAAGCTATCTCACTATGTTAAACTCATTTAACATAGAGAGATTACAGCAATGGAGCTCTTCCATTCTCCGTTGCTGTCTAACACACACAAAAAAAAAAGACTTATACTAATAGAAAAAGTCTGGGTGACTGGACATTTTTCCATTAGTATAAGTCTGATTTACAACGGGCACAGTGACCAATCAGTGTGCACGTTTTGGAATATTAATGGGGGGGGGTCATTGTATAATATGCTTTTTAGTATACATCCCTCCACCATTAGTGTATCACACCCAGCAACAAGATGTACGACTGTTTCCAATTCTATTTAACAAAACCTGCATTTGTCTGTGTCTCCAACATATTCAATGGACTTTGTAAACCAATATGTACATAGTCTACTATCCTAGGTGGTCCCTATTAACCTTCATCTTTTGGATTAAATTCACCTCTCCTTAGCCATTCCTGCATCAGATCCTGATCGACATGAGGTTGTTCCAGGGGTTTTCTGTACTTGCAACTTTATTTATGCCTTTTCCACATTTCTTAGCTTCTCATCTGATCCTTCAAGTTATATTCTTTTGTTTTTTTTGGCACATTCTGTTGCTGCCTGATTTTTATCTACTTCTTGTTTGATTTCCATTCCCACTTGATGTCAATATGCTTCTGATTAAATAAGCAGATAAGTCATCTTAGACTTGTTCTCCTCATGTTTTAAAACTTTCACTATTTGGATCTTGTGAGGTCAGCAGACATGTATGCAATCCTATGATGCAGATCTATACATGTAATCAATTTTAAGTAGGCCCATACTTCTTTCTGAACAGGGAATATATACTATTGGTATACACTGATACTTACAAATCATTTGGTAAGCATGAAGCATTTTCCTTGTTTTCCTGTCCAACTAATCCAGTACCTTTTGGGACCATTCAATCACCTCAAAACTGTAAGTTCGAACTGGAAGAACAAATTGTTTTATAGCTTGGACTTTCTTCCTAGATGTAAGGGCTGTTTTCAGTATTAATGTTAGTCCTGTAAGAGATTCTTCACTAGGTTTTATTCGCATTTATCAATGTTTTATTGTTGACCCTTCATCAGTTCCAAATATTTATACATTCCCTCCGGCTCAAGTTCCTTTGCATCACATTCTTGTCCCAGACTAATATTTTCTTGGAGCTGCAGTTGTCCTGCTTTAAAGGTTACTTTTGCACATTTATCAAGACCAAATGACATTCTTATATCATCTGAAAAGTTTTGACCACTTGCACTTGTGCTTTCAGTTCCTTATCTGTTGAAGTGTAACTACAGCAGAGCTAGTAAGAGAGATGGCTAGAAAGGTGCTTGGTGTGACATCTGGAAAGAGGAAGGACAAGGAGACCTGGTGGTGGAATGAAGAAGTACAGGTGAGTATATAGAGAAAGAGGTTGGCGAAGAAGAAGTGGGACTGTCAAAGAGATGAAGAAAGTAGACAAGAGTATAAGGAGATGAGGTGCATGGCAAAGAGAGAGGTGGCGAAGGCTAAGGATAAGGCGTATGAAGAGTTGTATAAAAGGTTGGACACTAAGGAGGAAGAAAAGGACCTGTACCAATTGGCTAGACAGAGGGACCGAGCTAGTAAAGATGTGCAGCAGGTAAGGGTGATAAAGGATAATGAGGGAAATGTACTCAAAAGTGAGGAGAGTGTGTTGAGCAGATGGAAAGAGTACTTTGAGGGCTTGATGAATGAAGAGAATGAGAGGGAGAGAAGGTTGGATGATGTGCGGATAGTGAATCATGAAGTGCAGTGGATTAGCAAGGAGGAAGTAAGGATAGCTATGAAGAGGATAAAGAATGGAAAGGCTGTTGGTCCAGATGACATACCTGTGGAAGCATGGAGGTATTTAGGTGAAATGGCAGTGGAGTTTTTAACTAGATTGCTTAATGAAATCTTGGAAAGTGAGAGGATGCCTGAGGAATGGAGAAAAAGTGTTTTTGTACAGATTTTTAAGAATAAGGGTGATGGGCGGAGCTGTAGTAACTACAGAGGGATTAAACTCATCAGTCACAGCATGAAGTTATGGGAAAGAGTAGTGGAAGCTAGGTTAAGAAGGGAGGTGATGATTAGTGATCAGCAGTATGGTTTCATGCCAGGAAAGAGCACTACAGATGCGATGTTTGCTCTGAGTGTTGATGGAGAAGTACAGAGAAGGTCAGAAGGAGTTGCATTGTGTCTTTGTAGATTTAGAGAAAGCATATGACAGGGTGCCTAGAGCGGAGTTGTAGTATTGTATGAGGAAGTTAGGAGTGTCAGAGAAGTTTGTAAGAGTGGTACAGGATATGTACGAGGGTAGTGTGACAGCGGTGAGGTCTGCAGTGGGAGTGACGGATGCGTTTAAGGTGGAGGTGGAATTACATCAAGGATCAGCTCTGAGCCCTTTCTTATTTGCAATGGTGATGGGCAGGTTGACAGACTAGATCAGACAGGAGTCCCCATGGACTATGATATTTGCAGATTACATTGTGATCTGTAGTGAGAGTAGGGAACAGGTGGAGGAGACCCTGGAGAGGTGGAGATATGCTCTAGAGAGAAGAGGAATGAAGGTCAGCAGGACTAAGACAGAATATATGTGTGTGAATGAGAGGGAGGATAGAGGAATGGTGAGGATGCAGGAAGTAGAGGTGGCGAATGTGGATGAGTTTAAATACTTGGGATCAAGAGTTCAGAGTAATGGGGAGTGTGGAAGAGATGTGAAGAAGAGAGTACAGGCAGGATGAAGTGGGTGGAGGAGTGTCAGGAGAGATTTGTGACAGATGAGTACCAGTAAGAGTGAAAGGGAAGGTCTACAAGAGGGCAGTGAGACCTGCTATGTCATATGGGTTGGAGACAGTGGCATTGACAAAAAGGCAGGAGTCAGAGCTTGATGTGGCAGAGTTGAAGATGTTAAGATTTGCACTGGGTGTGACGAGGATGGACAGGATTAGGAATAAGTATATTAGAGGGTCAGCCCAGGTTGGAATGTTTGGAGACAAAGCCAGAGAGGCAAGATTACATTGGTTTGGACATGTGCTGAGGAAGGATGCAAAGTATATTGGAAAAAAAGATGCTAAGGATGAAGCTGCCAGGTAACAGGAAAAGAGGAAGGCCTAAGGTAAGGTTTATGGATGTGGTGAGAGAAGACATGCAGGTGGTTGGTGTGACAGAGCAAGATGCAGAGGACAGGAAGAAATGGAAACAGTTGTTCTGCTGTGGTGACCCCTAATAGGAGCAGCCAAAAGAAGATCTGATGAAGTGTACAGTTTTAAATAATCCACAGAAAAAAAGATGAGATGTCTTTACACTTTGTTTTTTCTGGGAGCCAAATTGTAACCATGTCCTAATCTGTTAATTAGACATCTTAATAAGTTAAAGCAAGGCAAAAGTGCAGCAGTCACCCTGGAATATCCCCCTTTGAATTTTTATCTCTGGGATAATAATTTGTCCTTTATCATGGCATAGCTGCAAAGTGGTTTGCCACTGTTTCGGGGTCACTGTAATGTAATCAATCAATGTGGAGTATATCTTATATATTTATAAGCATTCCTTTATCCATGTATGTGGGATGCTGTCAAAAGCATTTTTCTAGTCTGTCCATACCATACTTAGATTCTTCCCTTTTTTACAATTCTCCATATAACTTTCTTTTGTTACCCTTTTGTTCAATGTTCATGATTGAGTTTTCTTCCAAATGACTATAAACTCTGTCAGCATCAGTTCCAGTGTATAAGTTATACATCGCCGGAAAGCAAGTTACTGGTATATAGTTTTTAAGATATCTTGTAGGTTAACTCTTAAGTAGGAGTATCATTTTTTCCTGTTGTTAACCAGATTGGTGTCTGTTCAGGATGTGCATATAAATGGGTCTTACTCTGGGCTCAAACTTCATGTAGAGATGTTAAAACTCATTGTTCCGTCGTGCTGTGACATAATCTGTGCTAGACTTTCGACACTAAATCCTTCACTTTGCATGTATTGCATAACTTCAGTTCTATTTGTTTGACCTACTTTACGAATCTTCTGTTCTACACTCCCTCTTTGTGATCTTATGTTTTGTGTTGGGAAATTTACCATATCTGGATGCTTTTGCCTGTATTGCTCTTCAAATATCTTTCGAGTTGCATTTTTGTACTGATTACTTTGGCTTTCTTCTTTTCATAAATATTGTTCTATATCAAGTCCCTCTTTTTTCACGTCCATGTTTCTTTTTTATACTTTTCAGCAATTTCTTTCTTCTTTATATTTTTGCACTTCCTCAGTAACTTCTTTTTCCAAATGGTCCAAGGTTATTGGTCTATATATTTTTTTATGAATCTGAGTAGTAACACAGGTTTTCATTTGAAGCTTTTGACAGATTTTCTAATGCAAATATTTTTCTTTCCTCTATTTTCTCTTATTCTTTTTGAGTATCTACTATCTGGAAATTCTGGGCTTCTCACATAATAGTAACAAAACATAATTTCTTTCTTCTCCTCAGTAGTCCACTATCTCTTCATGTTTTTTTTTTTTCCTGTCAGTTTTTGTGTTTTTGTGAACAAACGGGGGGGGGGGGGGATCCTCCCTCTGAGCCTTGCCAAACCCCACTGTAGGAATGTTTCTCTGCCCTGAGGATCCCACACCATCAGTTTTTCCAGTCCTGGCACCAGTGTGCCTACCTGGATTGGGCAGTTTTTTTATCCTGAGACTTATGCCCCCACCTGTCTTTTTTATTTTTAACCTACTTATGCCCATGATATATGCCATGTAAAATACAGTCTATATATCAGTGTCATCTTGGTGAGATTTTGTAAAAACAGGGTCCACTTCATGAAGGTACTCACCAAGACTTGATTAATTAAATTCCAGCAATTCTACTGTCCTTTGTTTGCTGATTTTATCATCTCTCCATTCAGACTCCTCTCTCCATTTGGTCCCCTCTCTCTATTCGGAAATTGGTGTGCACATTTTTTTTACTTTAACCTGTTGGGTACCAGTGATGTGACTCAAGATACCATCCCTCTGATAACCATCAGAACTGTTTTAGACAGAATAGTAGTACATAACCAGATGGTACACTGGTTGATAGTGAAAGGATTGCAACCCCATCAGTGCTGGCTCAATCATCACATATTGGTATCAGTTGTTCCAGCCATCACAATTGGGTCTATATTACCAAATCAAAAAACCCTTTATGCGAATATCTAAACGTCGACACCTATAACACGAACTGCGAAAATCCCGAATGCACTAAACAGCGAAAAATAAAATAACGAACTGTCATAGTCGGCCAACCCCACCACCCGCTACATACTACCGACCCAAACAAAATAAATAAACCACATGCATACGCTAACTAAACCCTACTTCTAACCTAAAGTAAAGCACCAAATCCCTACTTCTAACCCTACACTAAACCCCACATACAAAACTAACTATGCACTATCCTTAACCCCTCCCTAACCCTAAGGTCCGTAACTACCGCACACGTCCCCTACAGACATACACCCAAAAAAATAAATAATACACATACATACATTTAACAAAACCCTATATCCAACACTACACTAAACCCCACATACACAGCTATCTATGCACTATCCTTAACCCCACCCTAACCCTAAGGTCTGTAACTACCGCACATTTCCCCTACAGACATACACCCAAAAAAAAAAATAACACACATACATATAGTTAAATAAAACTCTGCTTCTAACACTACACTAAGTCTTACATACATTACTTATCTATTCATTTACCTTAACCCACATCCTAACCCTAAAGTCCTATCTATCGCACACTTACCTTACGAGCTATACTGCAAAAGGGCCACCCATTACACTTCAACATTTAAATTTTCGCTGTTTTGGACATTCGGCGTTTCCGTCTTTCATGCAGTACGTGTTGCTTTTTTCGTATTCGTAATTACGGTCTTTCGATCTGGTAATAGGAACCCTCACAATCGGTGTGAAGTGGTGAGGATGTTGGAATTGATCTTATGTAGCCTAAAGCAGCTTTGGTAGAAAATAGCCAAGGAAAGAGAGAGAAGCAGTCCCATTCTGAGCAAGAGCTGATCCTTCCTCACTAGGGACTTGTGAATCATGGGATGGAGGAAGCAAACCTCAGAAGCCCAAGTTAGTACAAAAAGTGGGGGAGGGGATTAAATTGTTTAATACAGGCATTTGAAAGGATGTGTAATCATCATTGATTTGACTGAAGGCAGTGGCAGGTGAGGTTTTTAAATCATTTGATAGGGAGTAAAGCAATGCATGTAGTTTCCAAATGTAGTTATGTTGATCATTTAAATTATGTTAAAGTTAAAAATATTCACTTGTCTGTTTTAAACTGTTTCCAAAAACTTATAAAACATTCAGAGAGCACAGAAGAAAGGTATTATTTTATTTTCATTTATTTTTTTCACACTACTGGTAGATGACAAAGTGAGTTAATATACAGAGCAGAATTTAAGTTATTCTCATTCATGGCTGAGTGGTGTAAGACCACCACATTTGAAATGCTTGCACAGTTTTTGGTGAGGGAACAAGACACCCTGCCTGAGAACATTAGAATTTGTTCAACCAACAAAATGAGAACCTGGGCGATCTTTACTCCAGCAATAAATGAAAAAGAAAGTTGTTCTCCACCAATAAAAACAAAAAGTCTTTTTCCTTCAGCAATTTATTAAGAGATTTAGCGCTTTCGTCAATCTACAGTTGACTTCTTCAGAACAATGAATCATGCAAAATACCAATTTAAATAGATAGCCCACAAAAATGATTGGTTAAAATCTATCCAATAGCATGTAAAAGTGTATAATATATAAATATTAAACAGCACATAAATATTAAACACTCAGTCATGAATAAACAAGTTTAAAACCAAAACCACTTTTAACTCAGGTGCAAATCACAAACTTATTGTGGGGACTAAACTAATTCTGCTTTTTCTTTTAAAATAGGCATAATACTTAAATGGTCATTCAAACCCGGGAGAGTATGAGCTAACCTCAGCTGCCATACCAATTCTTTCTTGCACAAGATATTTTGTCAATCATCCCCTCTAAGGTCTGTTTCTACCATGTCCAGGATGGCAAACGTATAGCCAGTGAACCCTGCGCAATTTAAACTGTGCCTAAACAAGGCATCGGTTTCTTTTTTTGTTTTTGACATCATAGAGATGTTCATAAATTCTTGTTTTAAACAATCTCTCCATTTTCCCTACATAGAACGAAGTGCAGGAATTACATTTAGCAAAATAACATAATTTACTTGAAAGGCAATTCCCTTTCCTGAAGTAGAGGGTGTTAGTACTGATATATATATATCAGTACTAACATATATAGTATATATTATATATAGTATAATTTGCACTGTGATTCCTCACATCTCTGTTGAAACTGTCTTCCCCACCCCACCCCCTCATTTTCTGCCTTGTCTTCAGCTGATATAACTGTTTTTATAGCTTGTGTGTTGCTTAACTCCAGGTTCCCTTAATTTTGTCCTGTTAATAACAGCCTGCATTTAAATTGGAACCTGTGCACTGAGAGAGAGCCTTACAAGACTATCTGCAAATATATAGAGCTGAGTATATTTTTCTGTATTATTCTGTATTATAGAGCTAAATTGTTGCTTAGATATCTGTTGTCTTACTGTTCTGCAAATATACAGAGATCAGTATATATTTTTCTGGTTTTATAATTTGCACTGTGATTCCTCACATCTCTGTTGAAACTGTCTTCCCCAACCCCACTCCCTGTTCTTGGTTGTAGTTTAAATTTGGTGGCTTTTGCAGTGCCCGCCCCACTGTAGATTTGATCTAGGACACTCCCCCAGTCCCATCTCTTTACCGCATTCTGCCTAAGAAACCCTTTCTGCACTTGCTTTTAGTCCTTTTTAATTTAATTACATTTTTTCAAACTGTGTGTGGACTAATATTGCTACATACTCAATTGTGCCAGCTTGCACTGCATGTGAATTGTTTTTACTACTGTTTTTGCTACTTTTCTGGAAAAAAAAAATTGTAAGCATGTTTCCTACCTTTCCTGTAATTAGTGTTCCAGATACAGATTTGCTGTATCTAGGACTGTTTGTAAGCTTCTGAGCCCCCCAAGCCTTTCTGTGTTGGAGGGAAGCCTTCTAGCTTATCAGTGGGAGTGGTAAGCATTATGTAACCTGTCTACCACATAAGGAGTGGTTCTGGCCCAGAATTTGTAGTTATTGGCCATTCGGGCGGTCTTCCATCTCTCTCAACTTTCTGATTTGAAGGCCTGCATTTGCATTTGTTTCTGTCCTGCAACTCCTGGGCCCATCTCATTTGCTCACTCAAAAACAACAAAAAAAAATATATATATATTTTATCTGCTTTTACTGTATTTGTGTTTCTTCCTACTTTATTTTGCTTTTGCGTCATCTTAATAGTACTCAATTGTATTTATTACTGCTTGGTGTAACTCATTCTAAGCCTTTTAGTTTAAGCACTTGGGCTTCAAACCAGTTGTTTTACATTAAGAAGGTTTGTGGTCTGCACTGTAGTGGCAGAACAGGTAGCTTACATCCTTCTAAGTTGGGAACTGCTGATTGAGGGCTCAGTGTCTGTTATTCTAAAAGTGTATTAATTCTGGTTTAAGCACTTGGGCTTCAGGCCAGTTATTTTACATTAAGAGGGTTTGTGGTCTGCACTCTTGTGGGAGGAGAGGCTGGACTCTGCCCTTCTGAGCTGGGAATTTCTGGTTAAAGGCTTATAGTGCCTGCATATTTGAACTGCTTCTTACTGAAACTGGTACACCTTGTTTGCTGTAGCATAGACTAGATCCAGGCCTGCTGAATCTAGCTTTGTTTGTATAACTTGAGCACTAATCCAGGCATTCTTTAAAGTATTCAATTGTATTTATTACTGCTTGGTAGTAACTTGATTAAAGTGTAGCTATCATTCTAAGTCTTTTGGATTAAGCACTTGAGCTTCAGACCAGTTGTTTTACATTAGGAAGATTTGTGGCCTGCACTGTGGTGGCAGGACAGGTAGTTTACATCCTTCTAAGTTGGGAACTGCTGATTGAGGGCTCAGTGTCTGTTATTCTAAAAGTGTATTAGTTCTGGTTTAAGCACTTGGGCTTCAGGCCAGTTATTTTACATTAAGAAGGTTTGTGGTCTGCACTCTTGTGGGAGGAGAGGCTGGACTCTGCCCTTCTGAGCTGGGAATTTCTGGTTAAAGGCTTATAGTGCCTGCATATTTGAACTGTTTCTTACTGAAATTGGTACACCTTGTTTGCTGTAGCATAGACTAGAGCCTGGCCTGCTGAATCTAGCTTTGTTTGTATGCTTGTTGTTTGTTTGCTTGTTATTTCCCTGAAACGCTAATTCCACCTAAAACGCGGCTTTTCAGTGCTTCTGTGGATCCCTAGTGATATCTGCATTGCTTACTGTACTTATTTCCTTGTTTCACTTGAAAGAAAGTTACTGTTTGTCGTTTTTGCATTTAAGTTACCTGTAACACATTGCATTTAAGTTACCTGGCACTTGCTCACTAAAGCAATTATATAAGTCAGCACTAAAAATTAAAAGCACTACACCCTCACAAACTCCCTTGAGTATGTTGTTCCCCATTGGCCCTTTTTTCAATTATAAAGGAATTCCCAGTACTATTCTAGCATGTCCAAAGGTCAGTTGTCAATCTCCTCTCCGGTCCAGCTGGTGAATCTGGGAATCTTGAGGCAATGTTACAACTGCCTCATGTACACAGACAACCCTCTCCTCCTCCCAAAAATTCCAACACATGTGAGAGATGCAACCATATAGCCAAACTGGAGGCTAAGCTCTCTCAACTCAGTACTGGCGTAACCAGTCAGGAGGAGAAGGAAACCACACTCACTACAATTCCAGTCTCACATAGACCTACCATGACAGCAAACCAAACACATAAACACAAAAACATACTCGGAGGCTCTAAATAAAAATCTGCCTAAGCAGCAGAGACATCCAAAGCAGACACCCAAGCAACCGCTACCCCAAAACAAAACACGTGCAACACATAGCTCACAAAGCCAGTGTGCTGAACAGTCACAGCCCTTAAGGCTAAACAACACACCTGATACACTTGTAATAGGTGACTCTATTGTCAGGCACACTGACGTCCTGCTCACCAGGCTGAACAAGGAGAAGGTCATGGTGAGCTGCCTGTCGTGCGCTAGGATCCTCCACATAACACAAGCACTCAGGTCACTCCAAAGCAAGTACAAATATGACTCAGTCATTGTCCATGCTGATGTGAATGACCTGAGACGTACCTCCCTGGACTACATGAAAAAGAGACATAGAGGAGCTCTCTGAGCATGTAGCCCAGGCCGGTATGACCCTGACCTTGAGTAGCATCTTACCCCCACCAAGAATGATGCCACAATATGAAGACAAGATGATCAATTTCAACAACTGGCTTAAGTATTGGTGTCATTCAAAGGGGATCCAATGCCTGTCAGCCAGGGATGACATGCTCGACAAGCCATGATGCTTCACTAGGGATGGCTTGCACCTGTCACCCCTGGGCTTTCGGATATTGGCAAAGGCTCTTGCCCCATAGTGCCTTTTTAGGCAAGGCTCAAAGACAAACCCACCTCCATAGGTATCACAAGGGATAAGAAACTAAGAGTAATGCTACTCAACGCCAGAAGTCTAAACCTCAAGATGCACGCACTCAAAACTCTCCTTAGCATGGAGAACATCGATATCTGTGCAGTAACAGAAACCTGGTTCAAGGCTCCCGAGAGCACCCCAGCACTACCAGGTTATACCTCATACCATGTTTTTCGGCCCCAAAACTTGGACCGAACCACAAAAGGAGGGGGAGTATCAATATTCGTCAAAGATACCCACACCTCCATGTTGGTGGCACAGCACGAAGCATCAGAGATTATCCATGTGCAATTAACAGTGGGTAAAACTGCCTTCCAGTTTATAGCCTGCTACAGACCACCCTCCCAAACCCAGGAACCCCACTCGGCCTTCCTGAGAACACTGGAAAATATGAAGGTCTCTCCAAACACCATTATATTTGGCGACTTCGACTACCTAAACATAGACTGGAAGCATTACTCTAGCTCCAACACCCTAGCCCAAAGGTTCCTAGAATTTATAAACTCAAATGCTATGGAACAACTTGTTACCACTCCCACAAGAGGGGAAAACATACTGGACCTGATCATCACCAACATGGGGACTCTATGTTCCAGACCAGAAGTGTATCCCTCACTGGTAAGATCAGACCATAAACTAATCTCACTGGATATTCACATCCCGACCCCACCCCCTGCCCAGAAAACCACAGTGAAAAACTTCTCTAAAGCAAATTTCACACTCCTCAAAACCGAGGTGGAATCCTTCAAAGCCCCCGAGCCTGTGGAATATATGGCCCAGACCGCAGAATCCTTTATAAATGCATTCTATGAACACCTTCAGGAATGCATGGATCATGCAATCTCAAATAAAACCAAGACCCAATCCTCCAAAGGCAGACGTCCTGTCTGGTGGACCCCAGCCATAAACAAACTATACAATAGAAGGAGGAAGCTACTACATGATACAGCAAAATCCCAAAAAGGGAAGGCATCTCTGATCAGTATTAGCAAAAAACTATGGGCACTCATAAAATTGTCTAAGGCAGGCCTGCTGAATCTAGCTTTGTTTGTATAACTTGAGCACTAATCCAGGCATTCTTCTAAGTTGGGAAATGCCGATTGAGGGCTCAGTGTCTGTTATTCTAAATTTAGCACTTGGGCTTCAGGCCAGTTATTTTACATTAGTTTTTGGTGGGTGCACTCTTGTGGGAGGTCTGAGCTGGGAATTTCTAAAGGCTTATAATGCCTGCATATTTGAACTGTTTCACTGAAATTGGTACACCTTGTTTGCTGTAGCATAGACTAGATCTAGGCCGTTCCCTGAAACCCGAATTCCACCTAAAAGGGCTTTTAGTGCTTCTGTGGATCCCTAGTGATATCTGCATTGCTTACTGTACTTATTTCCTTGTTTCACTTGAAAGAAAGTTACTGTTTGTCATTTTTCCATTTAAGTTACCTGGCACTTGCTCACTAAAGCAATTATATAAGTCAGCACTAAAAAATTAAAAGCACTACACCCTCACAAACTCCCCTTGAGTACCTTGTTCCCCATTGGCCCTTTTTTCAATTATAAAGGAATTCCCAATACTATTCTAGCATGTCCAAAGGTCAGTTGTCAATCTCCTCTCCGGTCCAGCTGGTGAATCTGGGAATCTTGAGGCAATGTTACAACTGCAAATATAAATAATGTAGAACCAGACGACAACCCACAGGATAAACGTCCCGTCACTCGTAAAAGTAATAAACAATTTGACCAAACACTTCAAGAAAAAGGACGACCAAGGAGCATAAAACATAAAATAAAAACTCAAAACTTCAGCGAAAATGAAGTGAAAACTCAAAACTTCAGCGAAAATAAAATTCAACAGGCACCGTGTTTATTAGGTAAGCGCTTTCACAAAAATTTGCTTCATCAGACCTTCATCACATGATAAGAACAAAGACCATATATATTACATTAAAAATTCAAAACCACCAATCAAAGCCAGCATAGAAATTACATCATAACAAATGTAACAATTAAAAGGTACATCAATCAAAAAGTACAGTGTTTTTGATACAGTCACCAAGGCCATTGACGAGGGGAAGGTGGTCCACACAGCCTACCTGGACCTTGCAAAAGCCTTCAATACAATACCCCACTCAGGCATTATAGATAAGCTCACCAGCTTAAATATAAACCCCTATGTCACTAGATGGGTTGCAAACTGTCTCAAGAACAGAACCCACATGGTTAGAATTGCTGGAGCCATGTCAGACTCCAAACCAGTTACAAGTGGCATCCCACAAGGGTCAGTCCTGGGACCTCTCTTGTTCGGTATATATTTCTCGGAGGTACAGGCCAACACGAAAGGACTATGGCTGACCAAGTTCGCAGATGACTGCAAACTGGGAGCCATAATCGACTCTCCAGCTGACACAAGCATCCTCCAAAAGGGCCTCATAGAAACAGACAACTGGTGCCAGAGCCATGGCCTCAAGCTAAACGCCAAAAAGTGTATAGTCATTCCCTTTGGCAAAAACAAAGTGCCCACAAATTACCACATAGGTGGTAATCCATTAAGTAAAGAAGAAGTAATTAGGGACCTGGGACCCAAGTTGATAGCAATCTCTCATTTGACAACCACGTGGCCAAAGTGGTTAGAAAAACATTTTATATAGCCCACTTAATCATGAAGGGATTCACATCTAGATCAGGGGAAGTCATCGTGCCTCTTTACTCATCCCTCATCAGGCCCATAATTGAGTACAATGCCCCTTTGGGATGTACCTTACCAGTCTCCTGCAGCAACTGGTAAGACCTTAAAAGTACCTCACCAAGAGGATCAAATGGCTCAAACAGATGCCATATGCTGCCCAGTTAAAGAAACTCCAGCTCTACTCAGTGGCATACCACCTGCTCAGAGGCGATCTGTGCCTGACATATAAAGCCATGTCCAACCCAGAATTAATGGACATGCTGCACCTCAGAAAATCCAAATCCCATCGAGCTACGCGCTCGAGAGACTTGAACCTCAGCACTGAAATAAATAGGACATGCTGGAGGGACAGATTCATAACCCAGAGGCTCCCTTCACTCTG
Organism: Protopterus annectens; assembly: GCF_019279795.1. Lineage (NCBI taxonomy): Eukaryota > Metazoa > Chordata > Ceratodontiformes > Protopteridae > Protopterus > Protopterus annectens. The sequence goes on along the minus strand of NC_056747.1, from coordinate 544,066,840 downwards.
GAATAAAATCCCCGTCCAGGTTAGGCAGAGTCCCTCATTGACTCTCTTCAAGAGGAAACTTGATGAGTGGATGGGAGATCGTAGGTTTACCCCGGGTATCACTTCTGTGTCACTTTTAGACAGAGTTACAGTATACTAACCTTGAAAAAGGGCATAGCAAAATTAATTTAAAATGGGTGGTGAAAGCCAAACACACTCTGGCTAGGCTTATAAATGCCCTAGGGCAGATAGCCTAGTATGAACCTATGAACTTATGATGTTAACCAGAGTGATGGATTTTGTTACTAAAATATATTGGCAATAAGGGCATCTTCCACAAGGTCTCTTTCCACTCATTCTGTTCTTATTGTCAATTTTAACATTTTTCCTCTCCAAAATAGTCTTTAAGTTAGAACCAATCTTAGTAGCAAAAGTAGGTTGGGTGCCTAAAGTTTCATATACTTCACAGTTAGTTCTAAAGATACTCCAGTTTTTGCTGAGAATGTCTTTGACTCCCTTGTAAAGGGGGCTATATTAAACAACACACGCTTGCTGAAAATCAATATTAGCCCCAGTGTCCACCTGTGTCCCCATATCCGGACATGTAATAAGCCCCCTCCATAAAAGTGGTGGATATTTTTTACCCCACTCTTCCAAAACCTCATGAAGAATGGGATCAATAAATTCAACAGGGTAACCCCTGTCCAAAAACATCTCCCTAAGAAATCCAAACTCCTTAATAACTTCCTCCTTAATGGAGGTCATTCTAGCTATTCTAAAAGCCTGACCCTTGGTAATCCATTTCTTCTGAAATACAGGGTGATGACTGTTGCAGTGTAAATAACTGTTACAAAAAGTTTTTTTTTCCGATAAATCTTAGATATAAAACAATCCTTTCCTTTTATTATCTTGGTGTCCAGATAACTAATTTCTTCTGGATGGCGTACATAGGTAAATTTTAAGAAACTGGTCGTATTATTTAAGTATTGAATGAAGGCAGGTATGGTTTCCTTAGACCCTTTCCAGAGGATAAAGATATCATCCAAAAATCTATTATAAGTAATGATATCTGAAAAATATTCGCTCTTAAATACATGTTCAAGTTCCCATCCCAATAAAACCAAGTTAGCGTATACGGGGGCACCAGCGGCCTCCATGGCCACTCCTTTGATCTGTTGAAAATACTGCCCCGCAAAAAAGATATAGTTGTTCTCCAAAATAAGTGCCATGATCTCACATATCAATTTAACCTCATCTGAGGATAGAAGGGAACAAGTAAAAAGTACCTCTTCAAAGATCTCTAAATCCTCCTTCTTGGGAATACAGGTGAAAAGGTCCTGCACGTCTACAGTCAAAAAAATCAAGTCTGAAGACCAAAGATCAGTTTTAATCTTCCCCAAAAAATCCCAAGAATATTTCACTAAGTGTAGCACTCCTTTTACCACATGTTTAATTCTTTTGTCAACGTATACAGCTAAATTGTATGTCTTAGACCCTCCAGCTGCCACAATAGGCCTAAAAGGTGGAGTGGCTATACTCTTATGCACTTTATGTATACCAAACATCACAGGTATTTTGGGATGGGAATTAGAAAGAAAATGATGCACGTCTTTGGTAATCCTTTGTTCCAAGATGTACTCATATAAAAAACTATCAATCCTCTGGTAGGAAATGTGCACCTCATTTTTACATACTTGAGAATAATTTTCTTCATTAAACAATATTTCTTGCATTGTATTACTGTAATCTTCAGAGTTATATATGATAATCCTTTGTCCGGGGTCATAATACGGACAGTACAGTCATCCCTAAGTTGTTGTAATAAAGTTTTTTTCTTTTGGTGACAAATTGGAAAAAATTCTCCTGTTTTCTCTCCACATTTTGTGTAAGTCATCCCTAACAGCCATGTCATAAGCTGCCACCAGGGGATGAAAGGGTGGGTTGAATACACCGTGTTTCTTCAACCCAAAATCCTTTTCAGCTTCTTTGTTACACCCCTCATGTTTTCTAAATAAGATTTTAAAGTTTAATTTTCTAAAGTATAACTGTAAGTCAGTTAAAACCTCAGCAATGTCAGGGATTTTGGTGGGCACAAATTTGAACCCTTTAGAAAACAGGGTGAAATATTAGACAATAGAACAACCATTAGAATTTGGTCAGCAGACTAGGAGTGTAACACTGCTGAGACGATAGGGAGGAAGGGGCACTTATATTTAGGTAGCTGGTTGCCACTGCAGAGAAATGGTACCTAGCATTGCACATTGGTATAAGGGAACCTATGGGGGTGGCAGTTTAAGCCATCATAGCAGATTCCACAGGAAAGCCATGGGTTCTGGTACACATTCAGGTTTTGGGATAAGATGATTCAAATGTAACCAAAAGGTGCATGCATGGTCTTGCTGTCCAAGACAAGCAGAGTTAGCACTACAACAGTGGTTGGTTTTCTGGAGACAACAGCCATACCAAAGTACCACAAAAGTCTTTATTGTATATTGGTGGAAGGAAAAAGAGACCATTGCCAAGAGGGATTCAGCCTTAGACATAACCACCGTTAAGCCTGCAGTGGTCAAAAAGGAGCAATACTTGCCTGTTTAGTGTACTCCAGTTAGGATTTTGGGAGGTACACCTTTTCAGACACCTTGATCAGAGATGGTCTGGATTAGCAAGGGGGGAGCAAGGGAATAAGCACATGGCTGCATTTGATTTATCCATGCTGATGTCCTAAAATAGAATGACTTACAAACCAGTACCTTGTCTGTATGGAGCTGCATGCAGCCAGACATGGAGGTAAACATGTGGGAACAGTATTGGGGGAGAGTCATGCAGGGACCACACCTTCATCTGGGGCTGGTGATGTGCCTACATTAGTAGGGAAGCTGGCAGTAGCAGCAAGTTGTTTTCTGAGCCATAACAATGATCAGGTTCTTGGCTTCCCTTGAAAAGGGTTACTTCAAGGATAGGGGTATGCTGTAGTAGTCAATCAGAATTTGAGTCACTCCTGGCAGAAGGTTCCGGACTTTTTTTGAAGAGGAGCAGGGGAAGGTCAGTGAGAAGAAGTTGAGGTACCCTTAGCTCTCCTCTCGGATGATATTTCACAGAAGATGAGGGAGGTTGCCAAGGAGGCTTCTGATACCCAATGGCAGGTGAGTCCCTTTGCTAGGACAAAATATTGTGCAGGGAAGTGAGCCCTGGAGAAAGGCTAAAGGGAGAAGTAATACATCAGATAGTAACACCTAGGGCCTACTAATCAACACTTATGGGCATAACTCAAGATATTTTTTCTGTAGGCCATATGGACATAAAATGTACTAGGAGACAGCCGTTACAGAGTTTTTATTTGCCAGAATATTGCAAAGTACACCAAAGGGTAGCTATGGCTATTGTGGGCCCTCTGAGTATCCTAAGTTCCACAGGCAATATATAGTGATACAGGTGGATTACACCACATACCAAGAGGAAGTTGTTCTGCATTCCATCAAAGGAGAGAAGGTCTCAAATGCTTTCCTAGGCATTTTCAGAAGGCTAGATTTTCCTTGAGAAACATTAACTGATAACAGTGCCAACTTCATACCACTCCTTATGCCCCGTTTGTAGAGTCAGGTTAATCAGATATCATTACTTAAGAGTTTCATTTTAGTATTTCTGTCTGTGCAGCTGATTATTGGTTTCTTTTCCTTCTGCATATTTAATGTGTACCAGTACTATCTTGACTTCTTTATTGTTTAAGTAAAGTTGCATTTTCTCAGTTTTCAGAATTTGTAACTTAGTGTTATTTAAATATTAATTTTTATTAACTGAGGAGAGGATGTTACTTACCGTTGTAGGCTGGAAAACTCTGTCTTTCATCCACAGGTGTAATACTGTTTAAAGATATTACCAGTGAGGTACCGAATTTCTAATTTATATTTAACTGTAAGTCAAGAGTAGTATGTAAACATTTTTTTTGGTCCCTAGCCATATCTAGGGTGGTGGCAGTACTAAAAATAATAAAGGCAACAGATACCTCAACAGAGAAACAAATCATATTCAAAATCTCAAACTAAACAGAATAAATGGTTCCTTTAAACATAGAGAAAGTTTAATAAAAATATATCACACAAGTGTTCAGCTTCTCTCTACAATTTTTCAAAGATCTAAAACTACACCACTCATAACTAAGTATATCTATATTTCTGTCTCTATCTGTCTGTCTGTCTGTCTGTCTGTCTATCTATCTATCTATCTGTCTGTCTGTCTATCTATCTATCTATCTATCTATCTATCTATCTATCTATCTATCTATCTCTGTTCTCTATCTGTAAAGCCTAGCACTTGCTCCTACAGTACTTTTCACCTTGATAAAGCACTTTTGTTAAATTCCTTCTAGCATGTCGAGGGATCAGTTGCTAGTGTCCTCTCCTGCTCAGCTGGTGAACACAAAACACAAATACATAGGCTGAGCTCTCTCAACATAGGACTGGCAAGACCAGACAGGAGGAGAAGGTAACCACACACACTATATACCCAGTCTCACATAGTACCATCACAACCTCAAATCATATCAAAAATCTACCAAAACAACAGAGGCCACCAAAGCAGACACCCAAACAACTACCACCTCAGGACACCAGTCACAGCCCATTGGTGACTCCATAGTCAGACACCACCAGACTGAGTAAGGGCAGGTATGACCCTGACCTTGAGCAGTATCCTACCTTCACCAAGAATGATGCCACAATACAGAGATAAGATGATCAGCTTTAACAATTGGCTTAAACTCTGGTGTCATTCAAAGGTAGAACACAAAAAGGAAAATAATGCTGCTCAATGCCAGATGAGAATACTATACCCATTAGTTTGCTGAGCCTCTGTCCAGCAGTGATACAGAGATGACTCCCAGTCCACTCGTTAAGATTTCTCTTGAACAGAGACAGTGAGGGGCTCTGCCTCACATGGACTGGGATTCTGTTCCATAGTGTAGGGAGTCTCTGGGTGATGAATCTGTCCTATTTATATCCGTGTTGAGGTTTAAGTCTCTGCTCTGGTGGATTTGGATTTTTGAGGTGGAGCATGTCCATTAATTCAGTTTCTTCAGTCGGGCATCGATGACATATGTTTGAGCCCCTTTATCCTTTTGGTGAGTAAATCATTGGTCTGATAAGTGAAGACCTCTCCTGATCTGGATGTGAATCAGGTGGGCAATGTAGAAGGTCTTCCTAACCACTTTGGCAATGTGAGTGTCAAAAGAGAGGTTACTGTCAACTTGGGTCCCCAGGTCCCTGATAACTTCTTCCGTGTTTAATGGATTACCACCTATGTGGTAATTAGGGGTTACCTTGTTTTTCCCAAAGGGTATGACTATACATTTTTGGCATTTAGCTTAAGGCCATGGCTCTGGCACCAGTTATCCATTTCTATGAGACCTCTCTGGAGGATGTCTGTGTCTGATGGAGTGTCAATTATGGTGCCCAGTTTGCAGTCATCTGCAAATTTTGTCAGCCACAAGCCTGCACTTCAGAAAAATAAATGCCGAACAAGAGGGGGCCCAGGACTGAGCCCTGTGGGACACTGCTTAGAGTCTGACATGGCACCAGCAACTCTAACCCTATGTGTTCTGTCCTTGAGCCAGTTTTCAACCCATCTTGTGACATATGTGTGTATCTTGTGACTCGAGGCCCTTCTCAGTATGGAGAACATCGATGTCTGTGCTGTGACAGAAACCTGGTTCAAGGCTCCTGAGAGCACCCCAGCACTATCAGGTTTTAACTCATATCATGCGTTCCGGCCCCAAAATCCGGACAATACCAAGAAAGGAGGGGGGTATCCATATTCATCAAGGACACCCACACCTCAAGGTTGGTACGATGCATCGGAGACCATCCAGGTGCAATTAACCATAGGCAAGACTGCTCTGCAATTTGTAGCATGTTACAGGCCACCCTCGCAAACTCAGGAGCCTCACATGGCCTTCCTGAAAACACTGGAGGGGATAAATGTATCTCCAAACACCATCATACTAGGTGACTTCAATTACCCTAATATAGACTGGGATCACTACTCAAGCCCAAACACTCTAGCCCAAAGGTTCCTGGAGTTCATAAACTCTAATGCCATGGAACAACTAGTCACCATCCCCATAAGAGGAGAAAACATACTTGATCTCATCATCACGAACATGGGATCACAATGTTCAACACCGGAAGTATACCCCTCACTGGTGAGATCAGATCACAAACTAATCTCGCTGGAGGTCCTCATCACCTGAAATAAAAAAAACCACAGTGAAGAACTTCTCAAAAGCCGACTTCACACTCCTAAAGACTAGTGTGGTCTCCTTTAAGGCCCCGAGCCGGTAAACATTACTCAAGCCGCTAAATCACTTACAAATGCCTTCTAACAGCACCTACAGGACTGCATGGATCAGGCAATCCCAAACAAAACAAAGACCCTTTGTACCAAAGGCAAGCGTCCAGTCTGGTGGACCCCAGCCATAAACAAACTCTACAACAAAAGGAGGAAGCTACTACAAGATAGAGCAAAATCCTTAAAAGGTAAGACACCTTTGATCATTATAAGTAAAAAACTAAGAGCTCTCATAAAATCATCCAAAGCAAATTTTGAGAGAAAAATAGATAAGGACTCAAAAGACAATCATAAGGCCTTCTTTAGCTATGTTAGAAACCTGGGAGGAAACTCCCAGATATGCTCAGAATTAGTTCAAAATGATGTGAAGATTACTGAACCTACAGACATTGCCAACATACTGGCTGACAGGTTCAGTGCAAACTCCCCCCCCTCCCCCCCAAAAGGAGAGATATCTATACCTAAGGATTGTAGCCCCCCAAACATCTCTAACGCCCAGGTGAGAACTGCTCTCAAGGCAAAAAACACAGCATCCATGGGACCAGATGGTGTCCCCTGTGTGCTCCACAAACTCAATGAGGAATTAAACCCGCAGTTAGGACAGCTGTTTAATCTTAGTCTCACCTCAGGATACATACCCAGGGAGTGGCGCACGGTGACTGTGGTCCCACTTCACAAAGGCGGTGCCTCCACCGACCCTGGAAATTACCGTCCCATTAGCTTGACAAGCCTTATCTGCAAAGCCATGGAGAGGATCATAATGGAACTCATAAATAAAGACATAGGGAACTTGCAGACTTTGGATCCAACCCAGTTTGGCTTTGTCAAAGGCAGATCATGCCTTTTAAACTCGGTTGACTTTTTCGAAACAGTCACCAAGGCCATTGATGAGGGAAAAGCAGTCCATACAGCCTACCTCGATCTGGCAAAGGCCTTCGATACAATACCCCACTCAGGTATCATTGAAAAACTTATCAGCTTAAATGTAAACCTATACATCACAAGATGGGTTGCAAACTGGCTAAGTGACAGAACCCACAGGGTCAGAGTTGCTGGCGCCATGTCAGACTCAAAGCCTGTCACAAGTGGTGTCCCACAGGGCTCAGTCCTGGGCCCACTCTTGTTCAGCATCTACTTTTCTGAAGTACAAGCAAACACAGGAGGGTTATGGCTGACAAAGTTTGCAGATGACTGCAAACACATCTGACACAGATATCCTTCAGAAGGGTCTCACAGAAACGGATAACTGGTGCCAGAGCCATGGCCTAAAGTTAAATGCCAAGAAATGCATAGTCTAGCTACCATATAGGTGGCAAACCACTGAGCACAGAAGAAGTTATCAGGGACCTGGGGACCCAGGTTGACAGTAACCTCTCGTTTGACACTCACGTTGCTAAAGTAGTTAGGAAGACCTTCTACATTGCCCACCTGATCATGAAGGGATTCACATCCAGATCAAGGGAGGTCATCGTCCCCCTATACTCATCACTCATCAGACCAATGATTGAGTACAATGCCCCATTCGGAATGTATCTGACCCGACACTTGCAGCAGCTGGAAAGGCCCCAAAAGTTCCTCACCAAAAGGATAAAGGGTCTCAAAAATATGTCTTATGCTGCCCGACTGAAAGAACTCCAGCTCTATTCAGGCTCAGAGGTGACCTGTGCCTGACATACAAGGCCATGTCAAACCCAGATTTGATGAACATGCTTCACCTCAAAAATCTAGATCCCTCAGAACTACAAGGGCGGGAGACTTAAACCTTGACACGGTTATTAATAGGACGTGCTGGAGGGACAGATTCATCACCCAGAGACTCTATGCTGTGGAACAAAATCCCGGTACATGTGAGGCAGAGCACGCTGGCCTTGTTCAAGAGGAATCTTGACCAATGGATGGGAGATTGCAGATAATTACCTCAGTGTCACTGCTTGACAGAGGCACAGCAAAATAATGGGCATAGTTTCTTTAAACTAAAGACAAAACTATGGGCTAGGCTTGTAAATGCCCTCGGGCAGATAGCCTAGTATGAACCTATGAACCTATTACTTGATTAATGAGTTATTCAAATTCCTCATATTTAGTACTGGTTTAAAGCTGTATCTCTCCTTAGGACCTGCCATAGTGGTACCATTAAATTATTCAGTTGCATTCTTTCAGCTCAGTCTTAATGAAGGTATGGCATTTTCTATAGCTTAGATTTGCCAGATGTAATACAATTTTTATGTAATACAAAAATAAACAAATAAATTATTGGTCTTTGCCTTTATTCAAGCAGTATTTAATTAGTAAATTAGACATGTTACATTTCTTTATGTCATATAAATGTTTTATTTACTTATTTATTAGTTTTTTTTATAAATAAATATAAATGTTCAGCAATATGCTCTTTTAACATCCTATTTAATTTCCCCAAATAGTATGAAATACACGTATTGCATTTGGCCAAGTACACATTTGTACTATCACAGTCTGCATGTAAAATGAACATGTGTTGTCTTCCCCATGGGATGCGTAAAACTATCAGTCATGAGTTTATACTTGCATTGCATGATCTTATTACATGAAAATGTGCCTTTTTTCTGTAATTCTAATATGAGTTATTACAAATTAATCTTAGCTGTGGATAAGATAGCTGTTGTGGTAATTGCACGGTGTCCCATCTGACTAGATGTTTTATTTGGGTCTATATCAGAACATCGAAGTATTAAAACTTCAAATGTTCTGATATTGAACACTATTCAGCGAACGCTAAGAATAGCGAAGCTGCAGAACAGCAAATTCTTTCCTTGGGAAATAATTTGGTTGGCTGTTTCTGTGGCTTTGCTGTTCTTAGCGCTGTGGTGGAAAGTTATGGGTTGGGTTCAGGTAAGTGTGTGATTGTTTGTACATTAGGGTTAGGGGCGGGTTAAGTGAGTTAGGGTTAGGGCGTGGGTTAGGCATGTGTGCGATAGTGACAGACTTTAGGGTTAGGGGCGGTTTAAGTGAGTTAGGGTTAGGGCTCGGGTTAGGTGAGTGTGCGATAGTGACGGACCTTAGGGTTAGGGTTTGGGTTAAGGTAAGTGGGTAGATAGTAGTGTATGTTTAGTTTAGTGTAGCGATAGATATAGTAATTAAAGTGTATCTGTGTGGTTGCTGTTTGTTTGATGTGCTTGTGTTGTGTGTATGTTTTCGGAGCAGCAAATTTGTTCGATATTTTCATGTTTTGATGTTTTGGGGCCAATGAAATAGCGTTCGCTATTTTCATCTTTCGATAACGTGATATAAACGCTTTTATTTAGTGTTAGATGAAATAGCCCGACGGCCGCGGTGGTGTAGCGGTTAGCATTGTCACCTCACAGGCAAGATGCTCTCTGGTTCGATCTTCGGCTGGGGTGTCTTCTGTGCGGAGTCTGCATGTCCTCCCTGCAGTCATGTGGGTTTCCTCTGGGTGCTCCGGTTTCCTCCCACATCCCCAAAGACATGCTGCAAGTAGATTGAACACGCTAAAATTGGCCCTAGGCGTGAGTGCGTGCGTGTGTGTGCCTTCCATGGAAGGTTGGGCGCTGGGCTGGCAACTCGACATCATAAAACTCCACTGACAATCATGAGCGGACAAGGTGATCTGCTGTGGTGACCCCTAACCGGGGAAAGAGAGAGAGAGAGAGAGAGAGATGAAATAGCCCGAGGTTTTCTGGAATGTGAATATTCTAATAGTGAAATTCACATTGTCAAAGAAGAAATTAAGCAGCTGAGGAGAAACGCAATGAGGCTTTACTTGTACAGTGAGAGTGGTGAAGTAAACCCCACTAAGAATGACTGCTTAAGCTTCACCCCCACCTTCACTAGTAATTATAAAGAGATTTGTTGTATCCTAAAGAAGCACTGGAGCATAAATATTTTATTTATTTATTTATTGTTTTGTTTTACCGTGAAAAGTTGATCTGGGCACAGGTCCCCTTTTCAGCAAGGCCCAGGGGGAAATGCAGCATTTTACAGAATGTGTAGAATGCATTTATGCAAGATTTACAAACATAAATGCACATACATACATAAACTAGTAATGATATGACAGTTAATCAAAACAAGAATGCAGTAAAGTATTAATTAATATCATGGTAGAGTTTTAGAATCTGTGGACAGATATGGGAGATTTCTTAAAATAACTGGAAATATTGGTTAAACAGGAACTGCTATAGCTTATTAAACAGGATTTTAAAACACATGGTCAGATTGTTGGCCACGTGGTCTTACTTTGTGATCAGAATCCTTGTTTCTATGAATGGCTACAGCACTCATAACTCACTGTAAGAAAGGCGTCTCAAAACTTACAGTAGTTGATGGCCTAGTGCCAAGGGAAAACATCTGTGTTTATGGTTTAACATGATGTTAAAGTAAATGTTCTTTTTTTAAAGCAACAGTATGTCTACAAGATATTTTATTTCCAGACTGACTATGAATTGAGGGGAAAGATAAATCTTTACAAAGCAACACTTGAGCCAAAAGTAAAGAATGTCAGGAGTCATGTGGTCAACGGTCTTGGAACAGATCTGGAACAAACTTCACATCCTTGTGTTTGATAAATATTATTTTATTAGGTTTTCTAAACTACTGAATCTGAAGTAGTGATCATCTCAAGAATTCCTTAAGTATCAGTCGTCCTTAAATTAATCAGTTTAGGTGGTAAAATAGTTTCAAAATAGTCTGCTTAAAGTTAATCACAAAAAGTTTAACATTTTCATGTAGAACTAAACGCCCACAATAAAACAATAAAATTCCTTTAGGTTGTTGGCAGTAAGACAAATGCCTTCTGGCTGAACCTTGCACTTTAGTGCATATGCTCTGTTTTACAAAGATTCATATTTAGTATTCTAAATGATTATTTCATGCATATGAATGTTGCTCCAAATACGTTATAAGTTCCAAAAGCTGTAACTATTGTCTATGCTCTCTACCTAAGTGTTGGGCCTAATTCACTACTCCCTTTGTAAAGCAATCCACAGTTTTTAGATTGTCTCCCACCTCAGAAGTACAGAAGTACCCTTTTTTCTATGGTTGTTGTTGTTGTCTTTTGCTTTTCCCGGTTAGGGGTCGCCACAGCTACATATCCTAAATACACAAAGCACATGAAGTAAAATGATTATATTAGGAGCCATTAAAGGGACAGTTCCTAACAAGTATATCTCACTATTGACACAGTTATCTTTGCTGGTTCACTTGTACCCTTTAATATTATTTATGTGTTTGAAGGTGAGATGGTTATTGCCCTTGTGTTGTACAAAATATTCTCCTTTAAAAAGTGATTTTGTGCACCGTGGCTGATATAATGTAAGCTAAAACATGCCCACATCTGTGTCAGCTGTTAAGTGTTTTGTTTAATTTTTTTCATTCAGGAACATAATAAAAAAACACATATATACATATATAAATATGGTTTACTATCATACAGTCAACACTCAAAACACATTCCTACCTTAAATGTTGACTAAAATAATGAACATGGAATGTCGAGAAGGTCAGAAAGTCACAAACACACTTCATGTTGCGAATTCGACCTTTCTCGACATCCGTACACTGCAGTCTGACAATGAACACCAGGTGACATGATGATTTTGCAGGGGAGGCAAGCCCCCCTGCACCCCCCTACACCCCCTGTAAATTATATATTCCAACTCCAAGATTGCACTACAGTGGGGAAAACTGTAAATTTCCTGATCCCCACTGTACCGCAATCTCTAGTTACAACATCGACCTCATCTGTGCGAATGCACTGTGCATTCGCTGAACCGGGACTCGCACAATTGAAGGTTCGGCAACACGAGTCATCCAGCTGTAATTCGACATCCCGTGGTTGCCAAACCTTCCTTTGGAATTATAAATGTAAACCTATAAATACTTGTTGTCCACCTATTGGCTGTTAGAACAAGGTGAGATGCTTCTGTTGAGACTTTTATCAGTTATGTCTCAAGAAAGCATTGTCGTCACTTGCATGTTCAAAAATCTTTAGACTAAGTTACTACAGCAGTACACATGTAAAGGACTGTAACCTGGCCTGCCATGATTTTTTAGTAAGAGGTTTGATATGGCACTGCCAATATTAAAATCTGTCACTAATTCACATACTTAGCCAAGTTATCATAGCTTTCTTTCACAAACTGCATTAACAATGAATAAAGGTTAGGCTTCCAACATGGCATTCCCAGATTGAATAATATGTTGTAAAAACACAGGCTATTACTGCAGAAAGTAACCTGCCTTATACTTGGAAACACAGTGCTAACTGGGTAAGAAGTGTAATATTACAATAAAGGGAGAGTATATTCAAGAAAAGCAAGTTTACAGAAAAGTGGATTTACTACCTTTGTCCTCCTTCTAAATATGCTGTTACTGCATCAACATTTGTAGTCAGGATTTGTCACTTGATTAGCTTTCAGGTATTTTGCATGGGTTTAGCAGAAGCCCGAGTGAACAAAACTTTTTTTCCTAATTCTTTGTACTTTCAGTATCAGGTTTCTGCATTATTCTGAAACAGAAATACAAGAGTTACACCTGGTAACAAGATCTGTGAAATCTGAACAACTACTTCTGCTTGATCGCTTGCAATTGACTGTTCAGTATTTTGAACATGCATGCAGTGCTGTAAACTTGTTAACTCCTTTGCGATGTCTCACAGTCTATTCATTAGTGAACAGCTGGGCACCATTCAGTCATACCTTTCAGTATTTTAGAGCAAGAAATCTGAACAAAGCCAAAATAATGGGGGCAAAGGCTCCAAAATAGAGACAGAGTTGGAAATTTGGTTTTATAAACTTAGAAAATTGCTGCAATAACAGGTTTTGCATTAGTACGCATTTTCCTGAAGAATGTAAAGTCTGAAACTCAATGCCTGTCATTATTTGGTGACTTTGATCCTCAGTGATTTGCCAGAAAACCACAAAGTTTATGAGGAACAGACAAAAATATGAGGGGGAAATGGACATTCAGCGAACATCTAGACTGTTAAGAGATATGCATTCGATATTAGTTGCTTTGTTTGGTACCCCTTTTTGTATGATGTGCTGCACAGTGTCTTCCCAAATGAGGCTGCAAAACAGTTATTATGCCCCAGAGCACCATGGGATTTTTTTTTTTTACCAGCACTCAGTGTGAGATTGTAGTTCACACAAAAAAAACAGCAACTGTCCACAAGTCATTTACACCTGGTAAAGCTCAGATGCCTAGCACAATGACAAACACTGTGAATCTGTGAATATGTCTCTGAACCACTTCCTGCTCATTTGGGTGTGGAACTTTTGAACAATGTGCCCCTAAAGTACTCCTCAGTTCACTGGTGTCCACATCTTCAGCTCTCACTTCTTGTTAGTTCTTTAGCAACTCGGTTATTGTTGAGTTTTTTTGTGTCATCAGAGAAAGTGTCAACATCCACTTTGCAGGTGAAGACAATATTGTAAATTAGAATGTGAAAAGTGTCTGGGAATGTTATTAAATCGTATGAGGAGTACTGTTGGTGATAATACCCTGTGTAATATAGTCCCCATTTTTAAACTCTATGAAACAATTACTGAATCACTGCTTCCCAGAGTATCTGATGTTCGTTTCTCTTAGCTGTTTACACTGGTATGCAGTAGGGCTGCGTGTCTTGGCAAAAGCTTGCAAAATTCATACCAGTGAAGACTGCACACTGCTATGATGCATTTGTATAAAAATTATGTACTGAATAAAAATATGGTGTTCTGGTGCACGTCCTGTACATGCTGTTTTACGGTGCTCCGTGCCACCAGCTAGGAGGCGTGTACACATACACTTCAGCAGTCATGTATAACATATAATGCACAAACGGAAATATACAAACTGGCCATGATTCAGGATCCTAGTGCAGCAGAAAGCAACCATTATTTGGGGAAAAGCACTTCAGCATACTGCAACACTGCAGGCTTGAATGGGCTACTCTGTTTTAGCAACTTGTGCCGACTTGTGACTAGGCCTGTGTAGGCTTTCTTCAGACATAGTGGTTTTTCATTTTTTTTTAAACAGAATCATAGAAAGTTTAGTTTTAACAGTATATATGAAAGCTTCCAGCCAGTTAATTGTTTTTCAGTAAACTGTAAATTCTATACATCTGTTAGCTTTACAGTCCTGTAAAGGATGGTCTTGTGCTTGTCCTATGCTTTCTTGAATGTATCTACTAGTTTTGACCCCACTGTTTTTTTCAAAGTTTATAAATAGTATCAAAGATGAAAAAAATATAGACAGTGTTAGTAGTATATGACTGTTACATATACTAATAATAACAACAAACACCACTCACATGTGCAGAACAATTCTAGCATCACAGAGCAGTTCTTACCGTTGCATAGAGTTTTGATTGTCATGGATGTATATGTCTTGAACATGGTTAATCACATATGACCAGTTAGCAGTTACTATTATGTCATCAGAGTGTGGATTGGAGGTCACAACCAGTACACATGGTCCATAATGCTATAGATCAATTGTTATAATTTTTTTGCACTAAATAATATTTGCAGATGCAATCAATTGCTTTACTTCTATAACAGGAAATTAATATTGTTACAGCATAGTGTAATGTATAGTCTCCCATAACTGGATACACAGTTTATCTGAATCAGTTGTTACTGCACGTAATTTCAAGAAGTACATTTTTGCTGTAAAATGGCATCTCTCTGCACTACTGGCAACCAGGATTCTAGAAAGAGCTCAAGAAACTTCAGAGGAGATTGTGAAAGTTAAGGCTTAGTATCTGTAAGACTATGCTTGTTACTGCTGGGGGGTGGGAGTCTTCCAGTATATCAACAGCAAAGGCTGATGGGAAGCTGTCATGCAGACACACTGCCTCCAGTGTGTTGTGTAAAGAAGTACATATGTGGCGTTGAGTGGTCATATCTCTCAACCACTAAAAGTAAAAAATCTGGGCAATCCCCAAACAATGGGGCGACAAACACCCAAAAATAGGGACACTTTTTAAATATTGCTCTTACAAACTTAGAAAGTTGCTAGAATAATGGGTTTTGCATTGGTATGAATTTTCTGTAGGATATGAAGATTGAAAATCAAATGTCTGCTATTTTTTTTTTTTACTTCAGTCCTCAGTGATTTGCCAGTGACTTGCCAGAAAACTACAATTTTGTGAGAAACGGACCAAGAATATGAGTCAAAAATCTGGATATTCTGCGAAAATCTGGACAGCTGAGAGCTATGTGAGTGGTTAGTGCACGTTGAAACAGCAGAAAGGGAGAAAAGTAGTTCAGAATCCTCCCCATAATTACAGTATTATAGACAGATATAACCCAGCCACCACAAAAAAAACACTAAGATGTAAGTGGGCTGTGTCAGGTGGCTCATTAAATGTCAGTGGTTATGAAGAAAGATACAAAAACAGTGGTATCTGGGAGGTACATGCATTATATGTGGCATGAGCTGTTACAAGTCCCAAGTTTTTGTGTGCATGAGTGATGTCACAGTAAACATATTTATGGATGTTCATGTGGAAGCCTGAATATGCTGGTGGCGGGGTAGTGGAAGTCTGATCCATAATGATATCTAAAGAGCTGGCCATATTGTATAAGAAGAAACATGTCTGTCCATGGCACTAATGAGCCAATTTCAAATGGCATTTTATGTCCAGGAGGTAGGGCATGAAAATTTTGCTGGGAGACAGTGTAAATTTTTCCCATGGCGTGTTGCCACTTTTCTGGTGGAGTCTGAAACCAAATAAATGTAGGAGATGTTGGTATAGAATGTACAAAGGTTGTCTCTGTAAGGAAACCGAGTAGCACATATGTGGTCTTCTTCTTCTTTTGGCTTTTCCCGTTTAGGAGTCGCCACAGCGGATCACAGGTCCGCTCATGATTGGCAGTGGAGTTTTTACTGTGTCGAGTTGCCAGCCCAGCGCCCAACCTTCCACTGAAGGTGCACACATGCACGCACTCACACCTAGGGCCAATTTAGAGTGTCCAATCCACCTACAGCATGTCTTTAAGATGTGGGAGGAAACTGGAGCACCTGGAGGAAACCCACGCGACCACAGGGAGGACATGCAGACTCCACACAAAAGGCACCCCAGCTGAGGATCAAACCAGAGAACCTCTTGCTGTAAAGTGGCAACACTAATAGTAGCACGTATGTGGTAATGGGTCTATATTACAAGATCAAAACTTTAGTTAATCGAATAACTAAAGATTGATCTTGTAATTTCGAAACCTAAAACTCTCGAACGGACGATTTAACCCAAGGAAACACTTCCCTTGGCTGTTATGTGGATTATGCCCTTTTCTCCAATTTGGAGCAATCTCGGAGTTGGTATATTTAGCTAGGGGTGGGGGGCACAGCGATACGGGATACATGATATGGATATGATGTGGTAGTTCAAACATAACTGAATTTGATATCACTGCAGTACAACCCTTCTTCCTTTAGATAACATCAGAAAGAAGATAGCCTTCCAAGATATACCAGCTGAATGGCAACTATATAAAAATATAAGAGTAGTAACATTTTTCTTGGTGCATTCAATTGGAGTTTCAGGATGTTTGGCCACTCTTTAACATTTTTCTTTACCTTGGCTTCAGTTGCTGGTATTTACACTTTGTGTTATGGTAACATTTATGTTATGAACAGCATACCCCTCAACCTGTAAACTCAAGAAGTTTATACAAAACCAAAAATAATGGGGGGGGGGACAAAGGCACAAAAATATGGGCAATTTTTAAATATTTCTCTTAGAAAACCTAGAAAGTTGATATACTAAAAGTTTTTTTTTTGCATTAGCATGCATTTTTCGAAGGATATAAAGTCTGAAACTCAAACGCTTTTTATTTAGTGACATCAATCCTTAATGATTTGCCAGAAAAAGCACACATTTTTATCAGGGACAGACCAAAAATAAGACACACACATCTGGATATTCTGTGAAAATCTTGGCAACTGAGAAGTATGATTAGCAGGTAGAAGGATTGTTGTGTACACCTGAAGTACAAGGAGTCATGATTCTTCTTAGGTCATGAGATACAGGTACCTGGGAGCTCCTTATTAATACTGAATTACAAGGTTTTGACTTTGGTGTATAAAACTTTAAAATTGCAAACAACCTATATTACGATGGGCAGAAGCACTTTGGATTAATGTGTTAAACCATTTACTGTTGATATAGTGTATGCCAATGTAATTGATATAAGCACACAACCACACACACACACACACACACACACACACACACACACACACACACACATATATATATATATATATATATATATATATATATATATATATATATATATATATAGCGAGAGAGAGAGATGTATATCTATCTATATCTATATCTGTATCTATATCTATATCTGTATCTAGATATTGATAAATAGATATAAATATCTGAGGTACTGAAGAATAGATTAAGAAAGACTGAGAAAGAATATAATAAAGCCCCTCCCTCACCAGGGTTGATAAAAGTGGTAGACATAATTGAGGGGAAATAACTGATTAATCAGACTGAATCTCTCAGCTAAGACCTACCCATAATGCCCCTCTCATAGTCTCTTCAGATTGAGTTTGCCTGCCTTTATATTGTAGAGATAATAAAAGAGACAGTAGGAGGCCCTGTCTGAGCAAATACCTTAATCAGGGGATCCTAATGTCCACCAGGAGTCCAGGCAGGGGGAAGGAGGGCAGAAAGTAATGAATGAATAAAGATCTACAACACAGATGGAATGTTATGGTAAGACATAACTTCTTTATCTGATGTTGTAAATCTTTATTCATTCCTTACTGATAGGACTGAGTCCCCAGCTACTTGAGTCCTGGGTGGCCCTAAGGAAGGATATTCCTGAGCTCCATAGAACCAAATGATGCTCGTCCCCTGGAGGCCAAATCCAATTTGTAATGAGTGATAAAGGTATGAGGTCTTGTCCAAGTGGCTGCTGCGCAGATATTATCCATAGAGGCTCTGGAATGAAAAGCTACAGAAGTAGCCATCAATCTAGTAGAATGAGCCTTTACTCTGGAAGGTAAAGACAGTTTATTCTGATGGTAGATAAAGGTAATGACATTTCTAAGCCAGGAGGATAGAGTCACTTTGGAGACAGGTTTATCCAATCTGGGTCCCGCAAAGGCCACAAACAATTGATCCATTTTTCTGAAAGATTTAGTTCTGTCCAAATAAAAACAAAGCTGCCAATGAACATCAAGGGTGTGCAAAAGATACTCCCCTCTGTTTGAATACTGAGGGAAGAAAACCAGCAGGTCAATAGATTGGTTAATTGAAAATCCAGAAATGACCTTGGGATAGAAGGAAGGGTCAGTAAGTAGGGACACTCTATCCCTGTGGAAATTCAAGTAAGGTCTCTTGACACTCAAGGCCTGCAACTCAGATACTCTTCTCGCTGAGGTAAGGGCTACTAGAAGTAGAGTCTTCCAAGACAAACATTTTATATCACATGAATTAGAAGGTTCAAAAGGAGGGCTTGTTAATGACTGAAGTACCAAAGTCAAGTCCCAAGGCTCTATGGGGGGGGATTGACAGGAGGTTTAACATGTAATACTCCTTTCAAGAAAGTTTTGCACAGATGGTGTGACATAACAGAAGAATTATAGAATCCGTTATGAAAATTTGCAATAGCTGCTAAATGTACAGTAATTGTCAATGCTGAAGCTCCTGCATGTTGAAGAGTAGTCAGGTATTGTAGGATCTTCTGAATCAGCATAGAGAAAGGGTCTATGTCCTGATCTTTGGCCCATGTAGAGAACCTAGCCCACTTACTAGAATAAATTTCCTGGTGGAAGGCTTGTGTGACGCCAGAAGAATCTCACGGACAGGAGATGAAATATCAGGCAGCCTGGCAATCATCGGAAGTGGAGAAACCAAGCTGTGAGTTTGAGGCTGTGGAGATTAGGGTGAATCAGCCCCTGAGGGTGAGATAGCAGACCTTGGGATTGATCCAGGATCCACGAGCTGTGAATCAGATGAGGTCATAGGAAAGGAAACCAGACTTGACAGGGCCAATAAGGGGCAATGAGGATCACTTTGCTTCTCAAACTTTGAGCTTTCTGGAGGAATTTCATGGTGAGGGGACACAGGGGAAAGGCATACAGTAGACCCGGGGGCCAATCGTGTGTTAGAGCATCCGTCAGTGACTCCCCCTGAGGGAAGATCAGGGCAAAGTAGCTTTTGCATTTGTTGTTCAGAGGGGAAGCAAACAGGTCATAGCAGGGCCTGCCTCAATGGCAGAAGATCCGATTCGCTATTACAGAACTGAGGAACCACTCGTGAGGCATCAGGATGTTCCTGCTCAGATTGTCCTCAATAAGGTTGGAACTCCCGGGAATGTGCGTTGCTATAAGAAAGTGGTCGGAAGCTATCACCCAGTGCCAAATTCTCATGGCCTCCCGACACAGGAGGTAAGACCTGGTTCCACCTTGTTTATTTTTATATCAGACGACTGACATGTTGTCCGATTGAATTGCAATGGTCCTTGGACCATCTTTCCCTGGAAATGTCCCTCCCCCACCATAACCAGGAAGCATTTGTGGTCACTTTGGGACCTGGTCTGGGGGAGACAGAACAGTCAACACCAAAGATTTGTTTCTGGCTTCATCCACCATTGCATTTCTTTTTTGCAAAGGTTTGTAAGGCGTATCATGTGGTCGAGTGGGTGGGTTAAGATCGACCACTGTGATGAAAGGAGCCACTGTAATAGTCTCATGTGCAACCTCGCCAGTGGTACTAGGGTAGTAGTTGCTGCCATAGAGCCTAATAGTTGTAGTACAAGGCGTGCTGGTACAAATGTCTGTGGAAGGAGGACTTGAATCTGGTTTCTTATTTTTGAAAGCCTGTGAGGAGGGTGGGAAGCTTGACAGGATGTTGTGTCGAAGACTGCTTCAATAAATTCCAGTGTTTTTGTTGGGGATATTTGAGATTTCTCCTTGTTGATCGTAGTCCCTAAGCGAAGAGCAAGGCCTTGAATGTAAGAGAGGCTGTGGATGAGAAGATTCTTGATCATGGTGGTAAGGAGCCAATCATCTAGATACAGAAACACTTGGAATCCTTGTAGTTGAAGATGAGCTACTACAACTGCCATACATTTGATGAACACTTGGGGGGCTGTTGAGAGATCGAATGGCAGTACCCTGAACTGGTAGTGATTGGCTCCAAGCCAGAAGCTGAGAAATATCCAGGAGCGCTGGTCCATCTTTATGTGGTTATACGTATCCTGGACATCTATAGAGCACATCCAGTTGTCCTTCCCTAGAAAGGGGAGGATGGACTGTACCATGACCAGCTGTTATTTTTAAGGTTTTATAAATTTGTTCAATAGGCTGAGATCCAGGATTGGTCCCTAGTCCCCAGTCTTTTTTGGCACTAAAAAGAACCTAGAGTAAAAGCAGGATCCTGTCTGGTCTAGTGGGACTGGTTGGATGACTCTTTTTCTTAGCAGCTTTTCGATTTCTAAGGCTGCTACCTCCCTCTGATTGTGTGGAACACTGGGGATTTGTTTGACGGGTCTGGGAGTAAGATCGAATGGGATATGATAGCCTCTGGATATTATTCTCTGCACCCATACATCAGTAGTAATAAGTTGCCAGGCTGGTAGGTGCAGAGAAAAATGACCCCCGACTGCTTCCAGAGGAAATCAATTGGGACGCTGCTCAGGACCGCTGGTAGGATTGACCGGAGAAGGAATCTCTAGCTCCCTGGCTATGTGGACCCCCTCTGCCCCTGAAAGGGTGTCTTCCAGATGAGTTGCTCCCTCTGCCCTGGGGGGGGAGGATTGCTCACCACGAGTGTCACGAAAAGATCCTTGGGACTTTTTAAGCCACAATTTCCCTCCCCTCTGGTTCCTGGAATAGGATCTCTGGGGGGTGAAAAATTGTATGCTCACAGCAGACAAGGTCTTTCCATCTTTCTCACTTCATGATAGTGTGTCTCGTACTTTGGGACCAAAGAGTGAAGATTCATCGACAGGCGCATTGACGAAGGAAGATTTAAAGGGGTCTGCAAAATCACACAAATGCATCCAAGCATGCCGTCTCATGATGATGCCTGATGTGGCTGCTCGAGCTGCCCCCTCGGTGGTGTGAGATATCAATCGCATCGAGGAGTTCGTGATAGATTCCAGGATAGCTAGCTGTGAGGTGAGAGTGTCACGCACCTCATCAGGCAGTACCTCCACCAAAGAGGTAGACATTTCAGAAATTAGGTCTCTTTGGAGGCGAGTGAAGTATGCCAGATAGTTCAGCGACTGAATGGCAAAGGTTGCTGAAGCGTAGGTCTGTTTCCCCAGTCTATCCATGTCCCGAGACTCCCTGTTCAGGGGATGGACAGTGGAACTATCTTCTGCCAGTTCCCTCTTGGTGGCTGCCGCCACGGCCATGGAATCAACTACCAACTGCTTGGACCAATTGGGTTGGTCTTCAGGGGTGGATAAAATTTTGTCCGGCCTCCGGGGGACAGGTTCTACATTCCATAAACTGAGAACTAGTAAGTCAACAAAAATGCACTTTACTGATCCAAGATACCAAAAGAAACCACCACGGTGTCCCAATAAAAACAGGTTTATTGATGCAATGGAATAAGCGCTTTCGTCTGTCTATAACCAAAGACTTCCTCAGATTCAAGTAAAAATTCAAGTAGCACACCTTATATCCATATAATTAGTCATCTGACCACTTAATTAAATGTTCCCCTCCCTCATGAGTTAACTCTTTCATTTTATAACCAAACTTCACAGTTAAAAGTCAAACAGTAAACTGTTGTTAATTATAAAAAAAAAATTAACATTTTACAGTGCAAACGTGAATACATAACTTTGTTTGTGTCTTTTGGCTTTTCCTGGTTAGGGGTCACCACAGCCGAACTCCAGTCCGCTAATGATTGGCAGTAAATTTTTATGTGCTGGCTTGCCGGGCCTAATGCACAACCTTCAACGAAGGAACGCCCATTCACGCATGTCACCACACAGAAGATGCTCTAACTGAGATATATATATATATATATATATATATATATATATATATATATATATATATATATATATATATATATATATATATATATAATACCTAAACATTATAGGACTTTAATTTCAAAATACAACAAATACTTGAATGCTCATTTAACCCAGTGGTGTTAAAGGCAGCCAACCTAATTTGCCATTTTAATTCCTGAGCCTCTGAAATAACTTTCCATGGACCCCCCCCCCGGGTTTTTTTTCCACTAATTCTAACCCTGCATATAGAAACATGTGACTGGGATAGTCTTTAACATGCTTTGCTAGGGCATTACTTTCTTTTAAATGTCTAATATCAAGCTGATGTTCATATACATGCTCCTTAAAGCGCCTTTGGGTTTTTCCCACATAGAATCCCAAACAACATGTACACATGGCCACATATACTAATCCCTTGGTGTTACAGTTAAAATGGGATTTGGGCTTCAAATTTATTTTATTAATACATATACTATCACCTTCCCTAATGTGTGTACATTATGGACATGAACCACATTTAAATGTGCCGTGTTTTTTTCTTCCCATGTCACTAATAGGATTCCATTCAAGTTTCTACATTGTCCAGGGTCTTCCAGGCATACTGCATGATCAGTTTTACAAACTCATCCTCAGGTGGGGTCACCCAGGAAGTAGATGGCCGGGCACAGAAGGCCTGCAAGAACACCTATTCCTCCGAAGGGTTCGAGGACTTCCAGTCTCCCCTCTGCTTGAGCATTTTGAGAATGTCTCCAAATGAGACATCTTCTGGAGAAGACCATGGGGACCCTTCTCCCTCAGTGTAATCAGTGTCCTCAGTGATAGATTCCTCAGGGGAATCAAGGTGCTTCCTCTTGCACAGTTTCTTCCAGGGTGGCTCCCCAGTGGGATCTTCTGAGGAGGACTCCGGAGAAAGAGTTCCCTTCAAGGGAAGGTCTTGTGGCTCCTGAGCCCAGGGTTCTAGAGTAGCAGGTTGGGACAGCTGCATGCTAGAGGGGGTTCTGGTGTCAATGCCATTGGTGCTGACTGTGAGCCTGTTGAGGCAAGAACCGTCTCCATCATCAGGAAAGCAGGCCCAGCCGAGGAGGGATGGGAGCCCGGAACCAAGAAAGACAGCCTCGGAACTGGGGTCACACCCCACCCTGAGGAGCCTGCCTCCAGGTGAGGATCTTCAAGAGGACTGGTAGCTGTCGGTGGAGCCGTGGACATAGATGGTACCAGTGAAAAAATAGGCACCGAACTAGGAACCATGGTGCCGACAGCCCAAACACTGTTCCGAGAGTGCACCATTTCCAATGGAGCTGATGTGCCAAGGGTAGTCAGTGCTGACAGTGGAAACTCCACAGTCAGAGCCGAGACAGTATGCACCAGGGTGGTCATTGGTACCAAAGTCTCCGGAGCCTGGGAAGAGGCCGGAGGAGGATATATATTTTGTGAAAGGTTCCATTCTAAAGGGGAAGGAAGGTTTAACAGGGGCAGGCAATCCTCTAGCTCACGGATTCCCAAAGTGTGCGCTGTGGCACCATGGGGAGCCACGGCTTCCTCACAGGGCTGCCGCAAACTAATAAGCTTAGTGGACACAAAATAAACCGAAAACTAATAAGCTTAGTTACTAAGCTTATTAGTTTGCGGTTTATTTTGCGGCCGCTAAGCAAAGAACATCTCACTGTGGCTACCCTACTCACTGGGGTTTGTAGTTAGATAGAAAATGTGAGAGAAAGAATGCCCATAAAAAGTGCAGCAAAGCAGTAGGAAATTCGGTGGCTCATAAGCAGGCCTGACAACAACCTTTCTCAACTTGAACATTAAGCAGTTCCCTTTTTCCCTACATTGCTGTCTACATTTTTTCTTTGGCTGCCTACCAGGTGAGAGCTACGTTGACAAGAATATATTGGCAGATGCTTGTAGTGGACATACATACTGTATCCTGTGAACGTTACATTTGCTCTTGGAAGTGGTGAGATTAAGATTAACTGATGAATAAGCAGTGCATTACAAACTAAATTCACAATGTTCTGTAACAGAGAAGCAAAGGAAAGTTTCAGGAATCCCAAAGATGGGTATGGGCGTCCTTCCTGACCTGCCACAGATACTGTGATTAAATGTAACTTTATCCTTGCTCAAATCAATGGAAATGTCACAGGTTGTCCTCAGGGTCCACACATTGCCACTGCATTGAATGGACAAAGCTGATATTGTACTCTTTTTAAAATAGCTCTGCAAATGAGCTGTTCATTTGACTAACGGTGGTATTTTAAGTTGTAGTAAACTACAGATAAGACTGCAAAATGTTCTGTTTATCCAAGAAACAAACAGCATTTAAACTTTCCCCTGTTACAACATGGGGATAAAGTGGTATTGATAAACCTAGAAACAAATGAGTTTCTTGCTTCGTATACTGATTCTATTAAGTAAAAGCAAAGGAGTTTTGAAACAGAACAGAACAAAACACACCTGTACTGCAGGAGTGAGTGCATCTGTCCTTACTAAATCTCACTTACAGCGCTGACTGTACTCACTAGCGACAAGTAATGCCTGTTAATGTACTATGTGTTTGGCAGCACATACAAGAATGTATGCATTTGCAGTACATGATGTGGACCTCTCCGCTTCACCATTTAAATACAAATAGATAGTATAGGAACAAAATTCATACATACTAACGCTATTTTAAAAAGTTAGGGAAAAAAAGTATTTTTTAAATATTTCTGGTATGTATTAAAAATAATCACTCTTCAGTCATAGCTGAAGCAGGAGTTATCAATTTTTTAACAAACTTTTCCCCACTTGTGTATTGTCTATAGCTTCCCATTCTTTGAACACTGACGTGTCCCGTTTAGAGACGACATACATAATTTAACAAATGCACTGATAAATACCAGGAAAAATAATATAAGATTAAAAAAAGAGAAAAATGATGTGCAGAAAAATTGTAGAAGCAGATACAGGCCAGAAACAAAGGGAATATATACTTAAACCATGTTTTCTTTGCATATGAAAAAATTCACACCCAAGGAAAACAAATTAATTAGGGTCTATCTTGCGGAGTAAGGATATGGCAGAATGCTATACTCTGTCACACACATTGCCCTTAGTCTAACTAAAGACAATCTTTTTAATTGTTGCATGCCAGTCACAGGTAACAAGCTTCACGTTTACTGGAAAGCTTAGCCTGGAATTATACCTGAAGAAAAACAAGTACATCAGCAGGTTTTTCAAAAGTTAACTTATAAATTCATCTTTTTGGAGGAAGAAACAAACCTAATGAAACAGAATCACTGAGAAAGAACAGATGACATTCTTGCTAGGCTGTAATAAAGTGGAAAGTAGCATTGCTTGAACTGTAACCGAAAGGAAAGAGCAGATGACAATAATTGTTTTGCTTTCCTAATGTCATCTTATTGGTTCACAACATGCATTTGAATAAAGCAACCTTGGTTAAAAAATGAAATTACAGTAAGCAAGTCCAGATCAAGCCTTTCTGAGGTATAACAACTTAAAATAAAAAGAGAAAAATTTTGCTGAGAACTTCAAGGTGTGGTGAAAGTATTTTTTTTAAATATTAGGAAAAATTAACATGTAACAGCAGACACCTTATAAATAGTTATAAGTAAACTTTGTATAGGCTTATTTCAGTCATTGAATAACATATATAGACTAGTTAGAATTTGATGGGGGGGACACCTTGGGAAAACCTGGATTCAACAAGGGAGCCAAAAATCGAAAAAGTTTGGGAACCACTGCTCTAGCTGCCAGAAGTTGGTCCACAACCCGCACTACATCTTGTTCTGAAAGGCTCCTGGTGGATCTGTAGGAGGCTGCTGAAGGAGAGTCAGGTCTTTCAAGAAAGGGGCTAAATTGGTGCCCCAAAAAAGGTGTTCAACCTTTGGAAATGACAGGGTCATAGTCTGTGGAGCCGTATAAGCTATCTGCACCATGGGCAGGGATGGTGCCGAAGCGGGTATGGTTGTCAAAGCTGATGTCAGAACCAAGGATGGCACCAAAGATGATGGTGCCTAAGCTGGAACCGTAATAGAAGTCAACATCAGAGGCAGCACCAAAGGAGAAGACACAGAACCTGGTGCCGAGGTTGTCTGCGCCAAAGGTGCTGGAGAAACTCAGTGTCGACTCGGTTCCGAAACGGACCGAGATGTAGGAACCAAGTGATTCCATTTCTCTTTGTGTTTTTTGGTCTTTGGAGGTGGTGAGACCTCCATCCCAGAGAGATCCTCTGAAAAAGGCATTTTCATTAAACCTTTCAAAATCAATTTGTTTTTGTGCTCAGCTAGAGTGCAATTACTGAAACTTGAGCAGATGTCACATGAAGCATTTATATGGTTAACGCCCAAACAATAAACGCACCGAGCGTGACCGTCTGAGTTGCGCATCTTACTTATCGCACTGCTTAAACCCTAATTTAGCTTTTTCTGACATAATGACACTAATCTACTCTGACAAAAAACAGTGAAGAAAAGGAAACCACAACAACAGCAAAGTGCAAAGAGAAATGTTTTTGCTTTTTTTGTTTTATTTTGTTTTTTTTTTTAAATATACAAAGGAAAGAGAAGAGTACCAACAATGGTACATAGAAATACCACAAGTGGTAAAAAGAGGGCCTACCAAAGGTAGGAGAGAGGGACAGTACCTACGATGGTATAAGCGTAACTACCAAAGGTCAAGGGTAGGAGTAGAAGACGTTTATGGGTGAGAGGAGAAATTAGCGAGAACTGACTAAAAAAAAAAGTAAGTTTTGAGAGAAACTACACAAAATTACACAAAATTTTCACTTAGCTTTGAGAGAGAAGGCTTGGCACATCTGACAAGGAATGCAGCCAATGAGATCTGAAGACACTATGAGAGGGGCATTATGGGTAGGTCTAAGTTGAGAGATTTTGGCTGGTGCAAGCTTGGAAACGGCCATGTTGGTTCCGAGGACGGAACCGAAGTCCTATCAGTAAGGAATGAATAAAGATTTACAACATCAGATGAATATTTTCAATCAGATTCATGTGTTAGGCTGAGATCTATGATTATCAAACCCTTATATATATAAGCAACCATTTATACTCTAATGGCTCTGAACACCCGATTTGACATGATGGATCTTTTGGGCTTTCCAGTCTGAGTATCTGAAATGCATAGATTAAGCCAGTAGGGTTTGGGAGTCACTTCAGATCTATTGATATGCTAAGTAATGAATGTGTGTGAGTGAGTGTATGTGTGCGTGTGTGTGTGTGTGTGTGTGTGTGTGTGTGTGTGTGTGTGTGTGTGTGTGTGTGTGTGTGTGTGTGTGTGTGTGTGTGTGTGTGTGTGTGTGTGTGTGTGTGTGTGTATGTGGTGTGTGAGTGTGTGTGAGTTTTCTTGTACCAAGTTTTCACGGCTTAACACAAAACCCAACAGATGGAATATTCCAAGTGCAGTACATCAAAATCAGCTTGTGTACATATTCAAGATAAATTTTTAATAATGGAAATGCTTCACTAATGCTTGACTCTGTAGTAGTCTATATATAAGCCTATGTGTTTTTTTTCAACTGTCTGCCATATCTGTAGAATATAGCAGGATCTCTCTTTCTCTACACACACACACACACACACACACACACACACACACACACACACACACACACACACACACACACACAGGTATATCTATCTATCTATGGTTTACTATCATATTTTTGAAGCGAACTCCGTCGACTGCACTTTTGTCGAACACGGAAATTCGAAAACGGTAATGTCGAACACCAAAAGCCAACCTAGGAATGGTTTTAACATGGGTTGAGATAGGTATTCTCTGTTATTGCAAAATTACAAACCTCTCCCCTATCTCGACCCATGTTAAAACCCATTCCTAGGTTGGCTTTCACAAAAGTGCAGTCGACGGAGTTTGCTTCAAAAATATGATAGTAAACCATATATATATATATATATATATATATATATATATATATATATATATATATATATATATATATATATATATACTACCATAGATCAAAATTACACTATTTGAAATACGATAGTAGTGTCCCACTAGCATAAAGTGCACTTCAACGAAAGTGCACTTTCCTGAAGTCACTAAGTCAAGCAAGACATTTCCTGCACTGCGGTGTAGTGACGGACCTTAGGGTTAGGGCTTGGGTTAAGGATAGTGGATAGCTAGTAGGGCTGTGCACTATCCTTAACCCAAGCTCTAACCCTAAGGTCCATGACTACTGCAGCACAGTACAGGAAATAGGTCTGTAACTACTGCTCAGTGGAGGAAATACAATTTCCTGCACTGTGGTGTGGTAGTCACGGACCTTAGAGTTAGGGCTTGGGTTAAGGATAGTGGATAGCCCTACTAGCTATCCACTATCCCATTACCCAAGCCCTAACCCTTCATTCGTTGTAGTGACTTTCGCGAAAGTGCACTTTTGTTGAAGTGCATTTTCGCATTAGTGGGAGACTACTATCATATTTCGAAATAGTGTAATTTCGATCTACGGTAGTAAACCCATATATATATATATATATATATATATATATATATATATATATATATAGATATATATATATATATACTTTTAAATTTCTGTATCCACCTACATCTCTATCTTTCTCTCTCTCTCTCTCTCTCTCTCTCTCACACACACTTTAATTTTAATATCACAGCTTTTATAGTCTCCATTTTCATGCAGCAGGAATGGCCGCAACTCTTCTGGGTGGGGGGACACGTTTTCAAAACCTGAGTGTTAACATTTTTATCATGTTCAGATGTCTGCAGTTTCTTCTATATAGTTTACATCCTACAATACATTACACAGGATCTTTAGCCAGCACTTTTACCAACAACTTCAGTTTCGGGCTGCAGACGATTGTTGCTTTATCTCCAGCCTGTGAGTCTGATAGTCTTTTGCAGTTCCTGTCATAATAGTATTTCTGCCTCTGATGATAGCTTTCCAGGATTCCCTTTATTTTGTTTTGACTCTCGGGTATCGCCAACACAAATAAAATTGCTTTTCATGCCTTTGCCACTTCAACAGTTGAGTAGGTGAGAGACTAAGCCCCAGCATTAGAGTATACATGTATTGCAGAATTGTGAAATGACAGTCCTTAAAGCTTTTGCTACAACTCTTTCTCATGAGATTCTTTTTCCTTGTACCCATAATACTGAGAATAGTGTATGCGCATGTGTACAATACAGAACTGTGAGTTATATACCTTCTCTGAACTTGAGCCATCCAACTCCATGAATAGTTTGGAACTGGTTAGGATTTTATTGTATGCATTGTAGATGGTTTACTTTCTGTTGAAGCCAGCCTATCCATGGTGTGAGCACAGCCTTTTGTGTTATCTGATTCCCTGAGGCTCTTAAGTTTTCCTTTATACTACTGTATAAGGAGTTACATTTCTGTATGACTGTATCAGTATCATAGCTGCTCCTTGTGTTCTGGCTGTGACTGATTCAGTAGCCATTTGGATACACAATGCTTATATAAGTATACCTTTTTGCACTTAATCTGCTTCAGTGTTAGTTAACAAAACTGTGCTGCACTTATTTATTTGCTTGATATTGCTGGTCTCTGTGTCTGCATTTTGTTTTTCCCTACCCTCTCTCCCTAGTGTTGTATTCTTAAACTTGGTAGCTTTGGAATTGCCCTCCCCTGTTGTAAATTTGATTTTGGACACTCCTCCCAGTCCCATCTCATTTGCTCACTGTAATGAGTATAGTTTGGTCATTTGGGAAGGACTATCCCCTTGGTTCTTTGATTTTGGAGACTCCTCCCAGTCCCCTCTTATCAACTCATTCTACTGTGTACAGACAGAGCATTCTGAAGGCCAACCCCCTTAGTTTCTTAATCCTGAATTATCTTCTGTTTCTTCCCTCTCCACTAAAAGAAAACAAATTACACTTTATTCAGCTGCTTTTACTGCAATTGTGTTCTTCCTACTTTATTACCTTTTTTGCCTTGCTGCTTGCTCTTAAGTGTTGAAGTGCTTCTACTCTGCTGTATTTATTAATTATTGTTAGTAGCCTGATTACATTTGTCTGCTGTTTTAAGCCTCTTAGTTTTGGTTTTAGCACTTGGGCTTCAGGCCAGTTATTTTACATTTAAGAAGGATTTTGTGGTCTACACTCTTGTGGACAAATCCTTATCAAAACCCTCTCTCCATAATTCCATCCAGGTCTCAGAACAGTATGTCTGGATAATTCCCATCAGTTTCTCCTGCCAGGCTGGTCGACATGGGCATACTGAGATAGTGCAGCAACTGCCTCATGTTCACTGACAACCCTCTTCTCCTAGCACATAATTCATCTACTTGCGAGAAATGCATCTATATCAGTAACCTGGAATCCATGCTCCCCTCACGCCACAGTCAGTACTCCTTTCCAAATAGGGTATTGTCAGCACAAACACCACACCACCCACAGCACATAGCCAAGCACAACACACGCCTACCTATGCAGAGGTCCTCAATAAAACCTTACCTAAACATCAGAGACCTCCAAAACAAACTTACAAACATTCCACACACAACACCAAACACATCACAGACAGAAGACAGCACACCAGTGTCTCACAAACACAGCCTATAAGGCATAACAATAAACCAAACATACTAATCATTGGTGAATCAGTTGTGAGACACACTGATGTCCCCCTCACCAGGCTCGGCAAGGAGAAGATCACGGTCAGTTGTTTGTCAGGTGCCAGAATCCGCCACATCACACACTTAAGTCTCTCATCAACAGGTACAAGTATGACTCTGTCATTGTTTATGTTGGTGTGAATGACTTGAGACATACCTCCCTGGACTATATGAAGAAAGACATGATTGAGCTCTCAGAGTATGTGCCTCAGGCAGGTATGACCCTAGCCCTAAGCAGCATCCTATCTTCACCAAGAATGATACCACTAAACCAACAAAAAATAATTGACGTCAACAATTGGCTTAGTTTCTGGTGTCATTCCAAGGGGATTCAGTATCTGTCTGCCTCGGATGACATGATTGATAGGCCTTGATGCTTTGCCAGAGATGGCCTCCACTTGTCACCCCTGGGATTCAGGATTATGGCCAAGGCTCTTACTTCCCCCATTATGTCTTTTTAGGCAATGTCACAAAGACAAATCCTCCAACATAAAAGATCTGTCAAAAAGCAAATTGAAGGTCATGCTGCTTAATGCTAGGAGCCTTAACCTGAAAATGCACTCACTAGAGACTCTCCTCACACTGCAGACATCTGTGCAGTCACAGAAACTTGGTTCAAGGCTGCAGAGAGCAACCCTGCTTTAGCAGGCCATACCTCATTCCACACATTCTGACCCCAAAATGAGGTTGGGAAGACTAAGGGTGGTAGAATCTCTATTTTCATTAAAGACAAGCACACCTCCAGCCTGGTTTTCCAGCATGATGCAGTAGAACTACTCCAGGTGCAACTGACAAGACACCCATTGAAGTTATAGCCAGCTATAGATCCCCCCTCCATAGGTTCATAGGTTGGTACTAGGCTATCGGCCCTAGGGCCTATGCAAGCCTAGCCATAACAATTCCCTGGATATTTCTTCCCACAATATTTATTTCTCTGGACCCCTGTCTAGCAGGGTGACTGACATGATCCCCGGGGTGAATTTCCTATCTCCCATCCAATCATCAAGGTTCCTTTTGAAGAGGGCCAATGAGGCACTCTGCTTGACATGTATGGGCAGTCTATTCCAGAGTATGGGGAGTCTCTGGGTCAGGAACCTATCCCTCCAGCATGTTTTGTTCATTGTGATGACAAGGTTTAGATCCCTGGAGCATGTGGCTCTGAGGGATTGGGATTTCTTTAAGTGGAGCATGTCTAACAGCTCAGGGTTTGACATAGCCTTGTATGTTAAGCAGAGATCACCTCTGAGTAGACAATATGCCACAGAATATAGCTGGAGTTTTTTTAGATGGTCAGCATATGGCATCTGCTTTAGGCCTGTGATTCTTTTAGTGAGGTATTTCTGTGGCCTTTCCAGCTGTTGCAGATGTCTTGTGAGGTACATACCAAACAGGGCATTATACTCTATAATGGGTCTAATGAGGGATGAGTACAGTAGGACAATGACCTCCTTTTTTCTGGATGAAAAGCCCTTAGTGATGAGGTGTGCCACATAGAAGGACTTCCTGACTGTTGTGACACTGTGGTTATCAAAAGTGAAACCACTGTCCACCTGTGTCCCTAAGTCTCTCATCACACTTTTGATGTTTAGTGTCCTGCCACCTATGTGGTAATTCATGGGTACATGTTTTTTTCCAAAGGGGATAACTATACATTTCTTGGCATTAAGCTTGAGCCCATGGCTCTGGCACCAGGCATCTGTTTCTGTAAGGCCCTTTTGTAGAATATCCATATAATTTGGGGATTCAATAATGGCTCCCAGTTTGCAGTCATCTGCAAACTTTGTTAGCCAGAGTCCCTTAGTGTTGGCCTGTACTTCAGAGAAGTAGATGCCAAACAAGAGTGGTCCCAGGACTGAACCCTGAGGTACTCCACTTGTCACTTGTCTGGAACTGGATTTGGAGTCGGCTACTTTTACAGTCTGGGTTCCGTCAGTAAGCCAGTTGGCAACCCATCAAGTGACATAGGGATTTATGCCCAGCTTAGTAAGTTTATCTATGATTCCAGAGTGGGGGATGGTGTCGAAGGCCTTGGTGAGGTCCAGATAGGCTGTGTGGACCGCCTTACCCTTGTCCACAGCTCTGGAGACTGATTCGAAGAAGTCAATCAGATTCAGGAGACAAGTTCAGCCCTTCACAAGCCCATACTGGGTGGGGTCCAGTGTTTGAAGGTTGCCAATGTCTTTGTTTATAAGTTCCATGATAATGTGTTCCATGCCCTTGCAGATCAGGCTTGTAAGACTGATGGGACGGTAGTTCCTGGGATCCAAGGTGGATCCTCCCTTGTGGAGCGGGATACCTGTAACTGTGTGCCACTCAGTGGGCACGAAACCTGAGGTGAGGCTATGATTAAACATGACACTTACGTGAGGTGCCAGTTCATTTTGTAGTTCATGTAGTACACAGCCTGGGATGTCATCTGGTCCCATGGATGCTGTATTCTTAGCTTTGGAGAGTGCAATTTCTACCTGTGTGGCCAAGATTATCGGAATTTGGCAATCTTTTGGTATTGAGATGGGCCCTTTAGGGGGTGAGGGGGGGTGAGGTTGGCTCTAAATCGATCTGCCAGGATATTGGCAATATCCTTGGGATCAGTATATTTAATGCCATTCTGTTGTAGCTCAGAGCAGATCTGAGCATTGCCATTTAGATTCATGACATAACTATAGAATGCCTTGTGGTTGTCTTTGGAATCTTTGGCAATTTTATTTTCATAACTAGCTTTTGAGGATTTTATGAGGGATCTCAGCTTCTTACTGAGGCTGGTGAGGGAGTTTTTTGCATCCTGGGATTTTCCTCTTTTCTGCAACAGTTTCTTCCTTCTGTTATATAGTTTGTTTATAGCAGGGGTCCACCAGATTGGCTTCCTTTTTTTGGAGAGCATCTTGGTTCTATTTGGGATGGCATGATTCATGCACGAGTGGATGTGCTCGTACAGTGCCTTAGTGTAGGATTCTGCAGTCAAACTTCCAGATCCTGTCTGCATGGGTGTTGCGAAGTTTGTCAATTCTGACTTCAGTAACATGAAGTTTGCTTTGGAGAAGTTTTTTTAGGAGATTTCCTTACTGGGGGGTGGGGTGGGATGTGGATGTCAAGGGTGATTTGCTTATGGTCAGACCTGTCCAATGAGGGGGTGACCACTGGTGTGGAGCATCTATCTCCCATGTTGGTAATGACCAGGTCTAGGATATTGGAGCCCCTGGTGGGACAATGGATTAGTTGATCAAGGGCGTTGGAATTTATGAATTCCAAGAACCATTGGGAAAAGGAGTTGGTATCCGAGTAGTTTTCACAATTAATGGCAGGGTAGTTAAAATCACCCAGTATTACGGTATTTGGTTGTATCTTAATATTTTCCAGTATGTTTAGAAAGGTGTAGTGAAAATCTTGGGACATGGTGGGGGATCTGTAGCAAGCTATAATTTGGATTGCAGTCTTACCTAGTGTTAGTTGCACCTGGAGAATTTCAGATGCATTGTGTTGGGCAACTAGCCTGGAGGTGTGAATATCCTTGGTGAATATGGACACTCCTCCACCTTTAGTGTTTCAGTCTTGGTTTTGTGGCCAAAAAGTGTGGTAAGAATTGTAGCCTGGTATTGCAGGGGTGCTCTCTGGAGCCTTGAGCCAGGTCTCAGTTACTGCACAAATATCGATGTTCTCTATTTTTAGGAGTGCCTCAAGAGAGTGAAGTTTGAGGTTTAGATTTCTAGCATTGAGTAGCATTACCTTCAGATTTTGCATGCTTGTATCTATTACAGTGGTGGTTTTATCCTTTGAACCTTGCCTAAAAAAGGCACTATAGGGGTGGCAAGAGCTTTAGCCAGTAACCTGAATCCCAGGGGTGACAGGTGCAGACCATCTCTGGCAAAGCATAGAGTATTGTCGATCATGTCTTCCCAGGCAGACAAATACTGGATCCCCTTTGAATGACACCAGAAGCTTAGCTAATTGTTGAAGTCAATCATTTTGTCCTTATACTGTGGTATCATTCTGGGTGAAGGCAGGATTCTACTCAGGGCTAGGGTCATACCTGCCTGGGTCACATGATCCAAAAGTTCTTCCATGTCTCTTTTCATGTAGTCCAGGGAGGTATATCTCAAGTCATTCCCTCCAGCATGGACAATGACAGAGTCGCATTTGTACTTGTTGGGTAGGGACTTGAGTGCATGCGTTATGTGGTGGATCCTGGCACCCGACAGGCAGCTGACTGTAATTTTCTCCTTGTTCAGCCTGGTGAGTGGGACATCAGTGTGCCTGACTATAGAGTCACCTATGACTAAAGCGTTGGGTACATTGTCTTGCCTTAGGGGCTGTTGTTGGGTGGCACACTGGTGTTGTGAGCTATGTGCCACTTTGGTTGTGACTGGTGTTTGTTTGCATTTCGGCTTCGGAGGTCCTTGTTGCTTGGGAAGGTTAATGTTAAGGGCCTCCGCACATGTGGGTTTAGTGTTGCTAAGTGTGGGTGTTGATGGTGTGTGTTTTGAAGGGCTATGAGTTGTTTGAGGTGTAATGCAGGTGTTAACCTTCTCCTCTTGACTGTCTAGCACAATCTTGGCCGGAGAGTGCTTTGCTTCCAGTTTGGCTATGTAAGTGCATCTCTCATAGGTTGTAGTGTTGGGTGGTAGGAGGAGAGGATTGTCTTTACATGAGGCAGTTGCCGCATTGCCCCAGTATGCCCAGATTCACCAGGTGGACAGGAGAAATCACCGGATGCTGATCCTTGGACATGCCTGTTTAGGTGCTTTTTTGTAAAGTTTAAGAGCTGTTTTCCCTTACCTTTGCAAGGTACTTTGCAATTATAGGCTGTTTAGTGCCTATGATTAATTTCTCCTTATTGACAAGGAGGGCTGAGTGCTTATATCAGTTTCAGGCTTCCTAGTGCTTTCCAGTAGGTTCTAGAGCAAGTGCTAGTCACAGGGGTTCAGATTTTAGTGCTACTACTGAGAAACCAGCTAGTTCCAAGGGAAAATTTGAAGAGCAGACTTTCTGGCACCTGGAATAGTTTAACTGTAGCCTCGAAGTGCTGCACGATGTGAAAAATGTGCAAACACACGCGTTTTTAAGCCAGAAAGTTGAAAGAGATAGAAATCAGCCCAAAAAGGCTACAAAAATTACAATTTCAGAGCTGGAAACCACTCCTCTAGCGTTAGATAGGCAGTACAATGCTCACCAGTCCCACTGGTAAGCAGTAGGACTTCCCTCTACCAAAGCAAGGTCTGGATAGCCCTGAGCACAGAAAATAAAGTCCTGAGACAAACAAAGCCTGGGATATGGACTGGCTAGAAAAGGTGGGAAAAGAGTAAACAGGATAGTATTTTTATTTTTTGTTGAAACAGGCTAAACAATGCAATAATACAGTAAATAAACACAGAAAAAGCTAACACACTTGAGTGTGTAGTCCTAAACAATAAATGTGATTAAAACTCTACAAAATTAGCAATTTAAAACTTTTTAAATGAAGCAAGGCAAGTGCACAACTGAAAAACGATTTAAGAGGTAGTAACACAACAGAATAAGTAGCTAGTCTACATATACAGAGAAGTCTATATACACAGAAAAGCAGCTAAAACACACAAACACTTCAGATGAAGTGCAACCTAGAGCACTTGAGTTGTAGCAATATTAAGGCAATTACAGTTATAATCTTCTTCTTTCACCTTTTCCTGGTTAGGGGTCACCACAGTGTATCATCTGTCTGCTCATGATTGGCAGTGGAGTTTTACAGTGTCCAATTGCCAGCCCGGCGCCCAACCTTCCACTGAAGGCACACACACACACTTACACCTAGGGCCAATTTAGAGTGTCCAATTCACCTACTGCATGTCTTTGGGGTGTGGGAGGAAACCGGAGCACCCGGAGGAAACCCACGTGACCACAGGGAGGACATGCAGACTCCGCACAGAAGGCACCCCAGCCGAGAATTGAACCAGAGAACTTCTTGCTGTGAATCGATAACGCTAACCGCTGCACCACCGTGGCTGCCCAAGGCAATTACAGTTATAATAAATGCTCTAAAATATACTCTATATTTCCAAAATGTTTGAGAAGCACAGCCAGAACACAAGGAGATTCAGGCAAAAATTTTTTTTTTTTTGACAGGGAAAAAGTAGAAACAGAAGGCCTTATCAAATGTTCTCTCTGTATTAGGTAGAATGAGCTAATGACACTAGACTGGGAGGAGTGTCCCAGATCAGATTTACAGTAGGGGCGGGCAACTGCAAAGCCACCAAGTATAACAGCAAGACACCAAAAGAGAGGGAGGATGGGGACAATACTAAAGCTATTAGCCTACAGACAGTAAGCACTACAGAAAGCCACAAAATGAAAGTTTTTAAACAGATAAAGGAGCAATGAGACTCTACAGAATGCTTTTAACTGCAAACAAATCAGTTACCCATGCAGATTAGTTAATAGCAACAAAATACACTCAAAAACTATGCAGCAGGCAATAAAAAGTGCTATATATAAATTGCTAGAAACAATAATCAGTATAAATAATCGAGAAAAACAGGATACTTATATCTCAGCTAAGAGTTGTAGTCAACACCTCTCCTCCACTCTGCTCAATGTGTATAGACAGAAACCCTCTCAAAGTTAGGGCTTAAATACCAGAAGATACAACCTTAGAGAACTTTTTTTTTTTTACAAAAACACAAAAGAACCAGCCCCCACTAGCCAGATGCCAATTAACACAGTCTAGCCAAGGTAAAGAAAGGCTTCAGCTAATTCAAGATGGCCTGTTCATGTGCTTTGAACAATCACTGTATAAACAAACAAGCCCAGAGCCAGCAATTCTGAACTAGGACAATACTAAAGCTATTAGCCTACAGACAGTAAGCACTACAGAAAGCCACAAAATGAAAGTTTCTAAACAGATAAAGGAGCAATGAGACTCTACAGAATGCTTTTAACTGCAAACAAATCAGTTACCCGTGCAGATTAGTTAATAGCAATAAAATACACTCAAAAACTATGCAGCAGGCAATAAAAAGTGCTATATATAAATTGCTAGAAACAATAATCAGTATAAATAATCGAAAAAAAAGAGGATACTTATATATCAGCTAAGAGTTGTAGTCAACACCTCTCCTCCACTCTGCTCATGACTCAGAACACCCACTCCTCCTACCTGGACCTACTTGACTCCATTAAGGTACCCCCTAACATCCTGATCCTTGGTGACTTCAACTACCCCACCACAGACTGGGTGAACTATTCCTGCTCCATACATTCACCCAACAATTCCTTGACTTTGTCAGTTCTAATGCACTAGACCAGCTTGTCTCATCCCTGATGAGGGGGGGATAACATTCTAGACTTAGTGCTCACCAACATGAGTGACTGCTGCACCGCTCCATAGTAAGTTCTTCCCTGGTGAGATCAGACCATCAGTCTGTCTCACTCAAAGTTTATATCCCATCCAATCCCCCACCCCAGTCATAACCATATTTAAAAAATTCTCAAAAGCAGACTACAACGTTCTAAGGGAGGGTATCAGTAGCTTCACACCACCATCACCCCCACTCAGAGGATGCAGACAACTATGCTAAACAGTATGCTAGTGCAGCATACAAGCACCTGTGCAACTGCATGGACTCAGCCATACCCAACAGAACTAAAACCTGCTCCTCAAGGAAACACAAACCTATCACCTGGACATCCTCTATCAACAGGTTTTACAACAAAAGGAAGAAACTGTTATTCAAGGGTAAAAAGGCACAAATTCCCAATTGGAAAAACTCCCTCCTTAGCCTCAACAAGCAAATTAGATCACTAGTGAAAACCTCCAAAGCCAATTATGAATCGAAACTAGCCTCCAAAACAAAGGGTAATTACAAAACCTTTTTCAGTTTGTCAGGAACCTCCATGGCAAAGCCCAGGTTTGTTCCAAATTAGTTCTTAATGGTATCACTTATACTGATCCTGCTGACTTAGCCAACCTGCTAGCAGATAGGTTCAGTGCAAACTTCACCCCCGTCCACCCCAAAAGGGCCATTCGACAATCCCAATACTTGTCCTGCACCTCACATCTCCACAGATCAAGTGTTAAAGGCCCTATCCAAGGCAAAGTGTACAGCTTCCATGGAATCTGATAGTATCCCAGGCTGTATTCAGCACCATCTCCAGCAAGTACTAGCCTCGCCATTGAGTACCCCATTCAACCATAGCCTAAGTACAGGCTGCATTATAGCAGAGTAGAGAACTGCTATTTTCATCCCCTTACACAAAGCTGGTGCCACTACTGACCCTGGAAACTATTGCCCCATTAGCTTGACACGTCTGATCTGTAAGGCCATGGAGCATATTATTATGGACCACATTAACAAGGACATAGGCAATCTCCAAGAACTTGACCCCACCCAGTTTGGATTTGTCAATGGCAGATCTTGCTTTTTGAACCTGGTTGATTTTTTGAGACTATGACCACGGCCCTGGATGAGGGAGAATCTGTCCATACAACTTACCTTGACTTGGCCAAAGCCTTTGACACAATCTCCCACTCTGGCATCATCAAAAAGCTAACACAACTTGGCATAAATCCCTTTCTCATCAGGTGGGTGGCCATCTGGTTCTCCAATAGGACCCACAAGGTCGAATTAGGTGCCTCCACCTCTCACAGCAGACCTGTCACTAGTGGTATTCCCCA
This sequence comes from Protopterus annectens, assembly GCF_019279795.1. NCBI lineage: Eukaryota > Metazoa > Chordata > Ceratodontiformes > Protopteridae > Protopterus > Protopterus annectens. The sequence goes on along the minus strand of NC_056747.1, from coordinate 544,027,259 downwards.
GGGATCTGTCCTGGGACCCCCTTTTTCTTTTCATCTACTTCTCAGAGGTCCAGGCAAAGACAAAAGGCCTGTGGCTGACCAAGTTTGTGGACAACTATAAGTTGGGTGCTGAGATTGACTCCCCAAATGATGTTAACATACTACAAGAGGGTCTCACAGCAACAAATGACTGGTTCCAAAGAAATGGCCTTAAGTTAAATGCAAAAAAAATGTATTATCACACCATTCGGCAAAAACATGGTCCCTATTGTTTACCACATCAATGGCAACATCCTAAGCACACAACCTGTGGTGAGAGAACTGGGCAGTCAGGTTGACAACAATCTCACATTCGACCATCATCTAGCAGCAGTTGTCAGAAAAGCCTTTTACTTGTTTCATCTTATAAGTAAAGGGATTGCATACAGAAAAAAAGGAAGTTATCACCTCTCTGTACTCATCACTCATTAGGCCAATAATTGAGTACAATGTTCTGTTTGGTATGTGCCTCTTCAAACACCTGCACCAACTAGAAAGGCCAAAGAAACATCTCACAGAGAGAATCCATGGCCTCCAACACTTGTCCTATGTGGAAAGGCTCAAATCACTATCACTCTACTCGGTATCATACAGATTGCTCAGAGGTGATCTGTGTCTTGCCTACAAGGCAATCTCAGACCCTGCCCTACTAGAGATGCTCCATATCCGTAAACCTCACTCCTCATGTATTACCCAATTGAAAGGCCTAAATCTAATTTGCAACATTAACAAAACCTGCTAGAGAGACAGGTTTGTCTCCCAGAGACTACCCGTCTCTGGAATGGACTCCCCATACATATCAAACAAAGTACTTTGCTGACCCTCTTCAAGCACAACCTTTATAAGTGGATGGGAAACCACAAATTTGTTCCAGTGGTTCCACCTGTGTCCCTCATTGACAGGGGCGACAGATGCTGATTGAGTTTTCTTTTTTGGGGATAAACTCTTGGCTAGGCTTGTAAGGGCTCCAGAGCCATTAGCCTCATAAAGGTTTATCTTATACATTTGTAAGCACTCCTTTATCCATGAATGTGGGATGCTGCCAAATGCTTTTTTGCAGTCTATCCATGCCATATGTAGATTTTCATGATCCTCTATTATGATTTTATTTAACAAAAACAACTCTTTGTTACATATGACTTTCTTTTGTTACCCTTTTGTTCTATTGCATGCTCGAGTTTTCTTCTAAATGACTATACATTCTGTCAGTATCAATTCCAGTGTATAGTTTATACATTATTGGAAGGCAAGTTATTGGCTATAGTTTTTGGGATAGCTTGCAGGTTCACTCTTAAGGAGCAGTATTGTTTTTCACTGTTGTTAACCAGGTTGGTGTCTGTTCAGGTTGCCCATATAAATTCTCTTACTCAGGGCTAAATCTTCATGTAAAAATGTTAATACTTTTAGCCACACATTAGATACTGCATCTGGGCCTGGGGTCTTCCATTTGGGAGCTTTACCTAATTTTATTTCAGTGTCTCTGGCTGTTAATTCCATTTCGCATCCTGTACATTTGAACTTCTTACTGTTTACTTATTCTGTCCATTCAGCATCTTTGTTATGTTCCGCAGGATCTTTATAAATATATCTCCAAAATGTGTCTCTTTCTTTTCCTGTATTTTGATGCTGATGAGCAAATAAATACATAAATAAACATGTGGAAAAGTATGTAGTCATCACAGTGACCAGGAAACAGTGGCAAACCCCTTTGCAGTTAAGCCATGATAAAGGACAAATTATTATACTATGGATAAAAATTCAAAGGAGGATATTCCAGGGTGATTCTTTGTCAGTGCTGCTCTTGTGTCTTGCCCTTAACCCATTAAATTGTCTACTTAACAGATTAGGTCATGGTTGCAATTTGGCTCCCAGAAAACAACAAAGTGTAAAGACTTATCTTCTTCTTTTTGTGGATGATTTAAAATGGTATAGTTCATCGGATGAGGAACTGAAAGCACAATTGCAAGTGGTTAAAACTTTCTCAGATGATATTAAAATGTCATTTGGTCTTGATAAATGTGCATAAGTAACCTTTAAAGCAAAAAAGCTGCAGCACCAAGAAGACATCAGTCTGGGACAGGAGTGTGATATAAAGGAACTTGAGCAAGAGGAAGTGTGTAAATATTTGAAATTGATGAAGGATCGTCAATAAAACATGAACAAATGTGAAAAAACTCAGTAAGGAATATTTTAGAAGACTAAAATTAATTCTGAAAATAACCCTAACATCTGGGAACAATGTCCAAGCTGTAAACCAAATTTCTCTTCTTGTTTTAACTTACAGTTTTGGATGATTGACTGGCTCCAAAAGGTATTGGATCAGATGGACAGAAAAACAAGAAAAATTATTCACACTTATCAAGTGATTTATAAAAATCAGTGTATACTAAGATTATATATTCCCCGTTCTGAAGGAGGGATGGGCCTCCTCGAAATTTTATTACATATATAGATCTGCAATTGTAGGACTGAATACATATCTGCTGACCTCACAAGATTTAATCACAATAAAAGTTTTAAAACACGAAGAGAGCAAGTCTAAAATAGCCTCCCTGCTTAGTTTGCAGAAGCAAGCGAGAATGGGAATGAAACTGAAGCAGACACAAATCAGGTAGCAACTGAATATGCCAAAAAAACAAAAGAAAGAATATAAGGTGACGGATCAGATGAGAAGGGAAGAAATGTGGAAAAGACATAAATGTAGTTGCAAGTACAGAAAACTCCTGGAACAACCTCATGTCGATCAGAATCATTAAACTAAAAGACAAAATGTTAATATTGGCAGCCCAGGATAGTGGACTATGTACATGTTGGTTTACACAGGCCATTGAACATGTAGGAGAAACAGGCAAATGCAAGTTTTATATAACAGAGTTGGAAACAGTTACATATCTTGTTGCTGGATGTGATACACTAATGGCAGGGGCCTGTATACTGAAAGGCATAATAATGTGGCAAGACTGTAGCACTGGGTATTGTGCAGACATTAGGATACTAAAGTAGTTTTGAAGCATTGAAAACATGAGCCACAAAGCATTATAGAAAATGATGAAGTTTATATCACATGGGATCGATCACCCATTATCAACAGTTCAAAAAATAGACGTGAGATAACCAGATATAGTAGTCCATGAAAAGAAGGCAAAAGTAGCATTAATCATTGAAATTGCTACAACCAGTGACTATAGTGTCTTAAGTACAGAGGGACAGAAAGTCATAAAATGAGCACAATGTGGAAAAGGATACCCAGACAGTTCCAATAGTATTAGGAGCAATGAGTCTCATAAAAAAGAATGTACAGTCATATTTAGATATGCTACGGATACAAATAACTCCGTATGAATTGCAAAAGGAGTCGGGTCTATATCATATGAGCGAATCACACAAATTGCGAACTCTCATAATATCGAACGTACCGGACCTCAAAGTGCTTTTTCTGAGATTGCAGTACAGTAAAGAATGGGATATTTGCCCTTTCCTCACTGTAGTGAAATCTCAAATTTGGAATATATATTTAGTGGGGGGGGGGTGCAGCCCCCCACAATATGAAGTTCATGGTCTGGTACGTTCGATATTATGAGCTTTCGCAATTTGTGCGATTCGCTCATATGATATAGACCCAAGGAGTCAATTCTGGTCACATTGCAGGTGCTGTGAAGAACACTTTTGGCCAACATAAAAGATTAAAACCATACAAATTTCATGAGCTTTAACCATACTTTGACTTAGGAACAGGGTCCATTACTATTAATGTATTAGACACCAAAAAGACTTGAAGAAATTAATAAAGAGAAGGACATAGTCCCTGTGCGTTGCATACAACTCATCAAGTTCTCATAAAACCCTATTAAGGCTTTATTTAACAAAAAAAAAAGATCCTTTGTTCCATATCACTTTCTTTTGTTACCCTTATGTTCTACTGACATGATTGAGTTTTATTCTAAATAACTATAAACTCTGTTTTCAGAAATTCCAGTGTATAGTTCGTACATCGCTGGAAGGCAAGTTATTGGTCTATAATTTATAGGATGGTTTACTGGTTCAGTTTTAAGAAGCAGCATCATTTGTCCTTTTCGTAATCCGGTTAATGTCTGTTTGGCGTGCGCATATAAGTAATTATTCAGGCCTAAATCTTTGTGTAAAGATGTTAATACTTTGAACCAAAAGTCAGGGACTGCACTTGGGCCTGGGGTTTTACAATTAGTAGCTTTTCTTCATTTTGTTTCAGTTTCTCTGGCTGTTACTTCATCCTATTTCATATCCTCTGCATTTAAGCTTTGCTATCCATTCAGCATCTTTATTATGCTCCACAGACTCTTCTTAAATATTTCTCTAAAATGTGGGCATTCCTTTTTTTGGTGGTGTTTCTATTCCTTTTACTATGTTTCCCAGCTATCTATAAAACGTTTTTCATGTCTTCAATGAATTGCTTATTTTGTACTTTTTCTGTATGCTTACCTGCATATCTTCTGTGTTTTTCCTGCATGTGCTAATAACTTTAGTTTATTATTTGCAATAGTATAAAATAAATACTGGTCTGTTTTTGATAATGTGTGTTGCATTTACCTCATCTGTCTAAGCACTTTAGTTGATCTGATCTCTCTTCTGTATTCTTCTAACAGTGACACTTCTTGTCTTCCAATATGTGGTCTTTGCAACGAGGGGAGAGAACATTCTGGATAAGTTCTACACCAATATCAAGCATATAAGGCAGTACCTCATCCACATCTGGGTAACTCAGCTCACCTCTCCATTATGCTACTATCAGCATATAGGCCATTGTTAATCAGAGGAAAGCCATCCAGGAAACAAATAAGGGTGTGGCCAGAGAGAGCAGTCTCAGCACTCCAGGACTACTTCAAAAGCACAGACTGGAATAAGGGTACGGCCAGAGGGAGCAGTCTCAGCACTCCAGAACTGCTTCAAAAGCACAGACTGGAATTCAAGAAACAAATAAGGGCACGGCCAAAGGGAGCAGTTTAAACACTCTAGGACTGCTTCAAAAGCATGGACTGGAATATATTCAAGGAGGTGGCTACTATGGACCAGAAAATGAACCTGGATGAGTACATCAAGTCAGTGATGGCCTATATATCAAAGTGTGTGGATGATGTGAAAGTCAACAACAGCATCATCACATGAGTGAATCAGAAACCCTGGCTCACTAGTGGAGTGTACAAGCTCTTGAAGGCACGCAATGCTGCCTTTAAGTCTAATGATAAAGATGCCCTTGGGGAAGCCAGAGTGAAACAAAGTAGAGGAATAAGAGAGGCTAATCAGGCCTATGGACAGAAAATTTGGACATGAGAGACTCCAAGCATCTGCGGCAAGGTATACAATCTATATCAGACTACAGGACCCTACCTTCTCAATGTGATAATAACATAGAGTTTCTCAATGAGATCAACGCCTACTTCAGCAGGTTCAAGAAGGGAAACAATACAATTGCCCACCATCCAAGAAAATGAAGTGCTCTGCCTTCACCCAATGGATGTTCAAAGGGTGCTGTGATGGGTAAACCCAAGAAAGGCAGTTGGTCCTGACAATATTCTGGGGAGGGTGCTCAGGGACTACTGTTCTCACCAACATATTCAACACCTCTGTGCGTCAGGCAACAGTACCCAAGTGCATCAAGAATACAACCATTTTACCACTGCCTAGGAAGTCTCCACCATCAAGCCTGAATGACTACCGTCCAGTGGCTGTCACCTCCACTGTAATCAAGTGCTTTGAGAGATTGGTCAAAAACTACTTAACATCAAGTCTTCCTGCAACACTGGACCCACTCCAATTATTTATAGATCCAATTGCTCTACAGTAGATGCCATCTGACTGGCACTTAACTTATCCTTGGCACACCTGGAGAACAAAAATTGCTATAGCTGCATGTTATTTATTGACTACAGCTCGGCCTTCAGCACAGTCATTCCCCAACATCTGACTGAGAAACTGGTCCATCTGGGTGTTAGCACTCCTTTATGCAACTGGATTCTGGACTTTCTTACTGACAGACTACAAATGGTATGTGTAGGCAACAACACCTCGATGAGCATCACACTGAACACTGGAGTACCTCAAGGATGTGTTCTGAGTCCCCTGCTGTTTACCATGCTGACACATGACTGCATTGTTAGGTACAACACAAACCACATTATTAAGTTTACAGATGATACTACAGTGGTGGGTCTTTTCAGAAATGGTGATGAAAAAGCCTACAGAGAGGAGGTGAACCAACTGATTGTCTGGTGTGACAACAACTTGACTTTCAATGTGAATAAAACAAAGACGATAATAGTAGACTTCGGGAAGAGATGCAAAGCTCATTCTCCACTCAGAATCAAAGGAGAAACAGTGGAAAGGGTGAAGGGCACCAAGCATACCTCTCAACCATACCGAAGTACTTGATTTTTACCGAGTTTGGGGTCCAAATTAAGGGGTGCCACGATTCCCAAGTGGCACCCCTTCATTCCCAATTTTTTTTCATTTATTTTTTTAAGTTTTTGAAATACCGCGCTGTTGGAGCTGACGTCATTATGTGCGCAATGATGTCAGCTCCATCAGGACTACCAGCCAGTCGGAATTGAGCTCAAGGAGCTCACGTTGTCTTGGGAAATTACGTTCAGGATTACAGGGAAATTTATTAACAGCAGCACTTGCTTTAATGCAATAACGCAGGCCATTCAGAAAAAGGGAATTTTTAACAGCAGCAATCCTCTGATGTTTGGATGCTCATTTTGGATCCAGGTTAACAGCAGCACTCCTCTGATGTTTGGAAGCATGGATACTCGTTTTGGTTCCAGGTTAACAGCAGCACTCCTCTGATGTTTGGACGCTCGTTTTGGATCCAGGTTTTGTGTGTGTGTAAGCACATTTTGGATCCAGGTTTTGTGTGTGTTTGGATGCTCATTTTGGATCCAGGTTTTGTGTGTTTGGATGCTCATTTTGGATCCAGGTTTTGACGCCTATTTTGGATCCAGGTTTTGTGTGTTTGGACACTCGTTTTGGATCCAGGTTTTGTGTGCTTGGAAGCTCGTTTTGGATCCATGTTTTGTGTGTTTGAATGCTCGTTTTGGATCCAGGTTTTATGTGTTTGGATGCTCATTTTGGATTCAGGTTTTGTGTGTGTGTGTTTGGACGCTTATTTTGGATCCAGGTTTTGTGTGTTTGGATGCTCGTTTTGGATCCAGGTTTTGTGTGTTTGGATGCTCGCTATGGATACAGGTTTTGTGTGTTTGAATGCTCGTTTTGGATCCAGGTTTTGTGTGTTTGGATGCTCGTTTTGGATCCAGGTTTTGTGTGTTTGGATGCTCGCTATGGATACAGGTTTTGTGTGTTTGGACGCTTGTTTTGGATCCAGGTTTTGTGTGTGTGGACGCTCGTTTTGGATCCAGGTTTTTTTGTGTGTGTGTGTGTGTGTGTGTGTGTGTGTGTGTGTGTGTGTAAATGCCCCTCATGTAATACACCTGGTGGATAGAGTTATTTTAGGCTCAAACCCTGTACCTTCGGTACAGGATAAAAGGAGCCTAAAGTCCCTAGCCACCACCATTTCACAGCTTTGTCCAGATTTGTTGTACTAAGAGTTGAGAAGACCTATGGTGGGAAGTGAGAAAATAATTTGTATTCCCCCATTATTGGCTTTGTTGTTTGTCCTGTTTTTTTTTGTGTTAAGAGTTGATAGCTATGGTGAGTGAGAAGTGAGAACTGAATTTGTATTCCCCCATATTGGCTTTTTCCAGGTTTTTTGTGCAAAGAAGTTGAGAGGCTGAGCTATGGTGAGAAGTGAGAACTGAATTCACTAAATGATAGCCATTAAGTGTCAGTCTTCCTATTTTTTAGGAAACTGTTGATTTGGCATAGTGGTTTGTTGCTCTGACTGTAGTGTATTAGGTCCTGAGTTCAAGTCTTGCCAGTGAAATGCATGGTGGTAACACAACATTTTATTCTAGCAACTTTCCAACATTATACAAGCAATGGTTAAAATGTGTCCCTGGTAAGTCCCTACTCCCTAGCCACCACCACTTGTGAGCTTTGCCCAGGATTCTTGTTCTAAGAGTTGAGAGCTATGGTGAGAAGTGAGAACTGAATTTGTATTTCCCCATTATTGGCTTTGTTTGTTCAGGTTTTTTGTGCTAAGAGGTTGAGAGCTATGGTGAGAAGTGAGAACTGAATTCATTAAATGATAGCCATTAAGTTTCAGTCTTCCTATTTTTTAGGAAACTGCTGATTTGGCATAGTGGTATGTTGCTCTGACTGAAGTGCATAGGGTCCTGGGTTCAAGACTTGCCAGTGACATGCATGGTGGTAACAACAATTTATTCTAGCAACTTTCCAAAATTATACAAGCAATGTTTAAAATGTGTCCCTGGTTTCTGACCTTTTGCCCCCCCTAAAAAAAACTGAACTTGAAAATAAGTGCAAGAAGCTGTGCAAGATGCCTATGGCTTACACTACTGTCATTCTATTTATTGTGTGGGTGTGGAAGTAGCGAAATGTTCTGAATTGGGCGGGTTTGTCATTATTGGTTCATGCATTTTGTTTCATTGCCTACAGAACAGCCTACTGGAAAAATGTTCAAACAATAAATTTAAAATGCGCTCTAACAGGTGTGTTGTATTATACAAGGAATATAACTTAATAAAGTCAGGAAGGTGTATCAAAGAAAAGAACACATATATATTTCTTGTTTTGTGTGCAAGGGGCCAGCGATTTGAAAAAAGCCCAATGGTAATCTTTATTCACCACTGGCCAGATGCATTTTCTTTGGATGTGGTGTGGGTTTCAATGCTATTTCAATGAATGAGAGTTTCAAGGACAGGGAAGTTTTAATGCCAAGTCCATTATCATTGAGACAGTATTGCTTTGCTTAGCAGATGTCAAAATAAAATCCAAATAATCATTGTAGAAGTAAAGCAGTATGCACACATTAGTGTTTATGGTAAATGGGGTAAAATCACCAGGTAATGGGGCATGGGAATGGCTGCAGGGGGTCAATGGTGCCATATTTTGGCTGTCTGTTCTTCAGTTTGCATTTGAAAGTTGATAACCCACAATTCCATTGGAGTGGGTGGGGTTATGTAATTATATATGCAAATTAGATGTTAATCAGCGTACAGATTTGTACCTATTTTTCATGGCCCTTGTCCAGATTTTTGATGTTTCCAGGTTGTGAGGTATGGCACCAAGTTCCTGGGGGGGTGCATATTGCTGAAAACTTGGTCATGGTCAATAAACACTAATCACATTGTCAAGAAGGTGTAACAGCATCTACACTTTCTAAGAATGTTCAGGAGAGCAAAACTACCACCTTCAGTTCTCACAACCTTCTACAGGGGTACCATCAAAAGCATTATGACTAGTAATCTCTCTGTGTGGTATGGAAAGTGCATGGCTTCAGACTGCAAATCTCTCCAGAGGGTGGTGAAAGTGGCAGAGAGAATTATCAGGTCCACGTTCCCATCTATCCAGGACTTGCACTCTGCTCGGTGCCTCAGCAGAGCCATGAAAATATTCAAAGACTGCACTCACCCCGCCCATGATCTGTTCTTGTGTTTGTCTTCAGGCAGGAGATACCATAGCTTATGTTACAAAACCTCCAGATTTAATAGAAGCTTTTTCCACAAGCCATCAGACTTCTGAACTCTAGTAATAACATACACCATGCTAGTCATTGAGATATGGAGTAACAACACTGAAGTAATTCACAGACATATGCAATAACTCTATGAAAGTACAATCTTATACCTTATGTGCAATATTAATGATGCCAAGTTAACATTCTGTGTAATATGGCAAGTAAGCATTCAATGCAATTTGAAATTTGTCTGATTTTGATCTTTGCAATATATTATCTATGCAATATTTTGGGTACTGATGAAGACATGTAAGTGGAATAGTCTTGGTGCATGTCATTGTACTTGTTACTTCACTGCGTAAATGTCAGGTTTAGTATATGTGTTATTGCTTTAATATCAGTATATGTTATATGTTGTGCATACAACATATACTGATATTAATACAACATATATTGTATTAATATCAGTATATGTTGTATGCACATTGAGTTCAAACTAATGCCATTTTATTCAGTTGGAATGTTGTATGGTCTGAATGACAATAAAGTTCACTTTGACTTTGACTTGAGTTAATTGCATTATAGTTTTCTCTGTTCAGTGTTCCCATTGTGGCATTGTATTTTTTCCCATCCTTCCTTTATTTGTTTTTGTGGTAAGACTTTAACTGTTATTAATTTAACTGCACAGTAATATATCCTATTTGCTTCTGTTATATCTTGTGAATGTCCATTTATCAACGTAATCTATTTCTTTCATTGATCTTAATGTGTCACTTGTCTATCCATGTATATTAAATCAAGAGCTATTCCCTTCAATCATTTTCTTCTAAACTGAAAAGAAAATTTTTTGCTGTCTGTTTCCTGTGGGCATTCTATAAGTGATTGCAGAACATCTTCCTGTGACATATTCTCTTCAGATGTATCCCGGGTCATCTGCTGCTCCTTCATATGGGAGTTCATTGGCCCATCACTACACAACATTGCCTGCATCCGAGTTGCCACTGTTTTCTGTTCCTTTCCTTGTTGTGCAACTTCAACTGAACTTTTGTACTGGATTCATACAGAAGGCTCCAGAGCATCATTATGTGGCAAGTCTTCAGATGCCTTCCACTTCACCTCTTATTTTGTATGTTTGCTGTTATCCTACTTAAGGATCTGCATCCAAAATCCCACTCTATCTTTGCTTCTTAATTCCCCCTCCCCTTCATCATCATCCCTTTCATTGTGAATTATAACATTTTACAGGTCATATATATGTGCCTTAACTGTATAGCTCTAAAATATCCCTTCAAATCATGTAACACTTAACCAACTTACTCTATTGGAAATATCATCTCAACTCATGCCCTTTTCCCCTCCCAGGCAAATTCCTTAAACTCTTTATTAATTATTGCCCACAATTTCTCCCTTGGTTGATAAAAATATGCCTGACATGTATATAAAACTAGAGGGACTAAAAACATTTTCACAGCTTGTATTTTACTATCAATATCCATGAATAAGAGTTTCCAATTTCTCACATTTGTATTATCTTTTGTTTAGTCTCTTCCCACATATCCTTAGCTGCCACAACAGAAGCCTTTTTTTAATCCATACTCCTAAATATTTCATCTAATCATGTCCCCATAAATATGGATTTGTTGAACCAATTCATGTGTGGGTTCATAATTTATGGCTATAGCCTTTGTCTTTTCTTCATTAATTTGGTATCCCAAAAAAGATATGAACATGTCTCAAAATGTTCTACAGTACTGAGAAGAAATTGTGTCAAAATGATCTGCAACACTGAGATTTCTGGATTTATCAGGTACAAAGTAATATCATCTGCAAATAAAGCCAACTTTTCTTGATTATCATATCAATCATGCCCTTGCAGCTCTGAGTCCCTTATTTTCTTTGCCAATGACTCTAAATATAATATAAATAACAAAGGGGAAAGGGGACACCCCTCCCTGATTCCTGTGTTCAAACACAACTTATCAAAGAGGAACCCTCCCACTTTAATTATTGCCTCCAATCTTTCATATATCCTCCTAATTAACCTTGTTTGTGTATCAGGAAATGCAAATGCTTCCACTACCCTTCTCATAAAATCTCAGTTTACTCTGTTGATATCTTTCTCTGCATCAAGACCAACCAACCAATAACAGTGGTATTTTCTTAACATCCATCTTCCTTCTGGATTATCATTGTTCTATTAATGCTCTCAAATGTTTGCCTCCCCTCCACAAAACCACATTGATCCATATATATCAATTTGGGCAACAAGTTTGCCATTCTTTTGGCTATTATAGACATAAGCACATTATAAGTATGGTTTAAAATTAAAATGGTTCTATATAAAACTTGGTCTGATGGGTCTTTATTGTCTTTAGTAATACAGCCACCACAGCTTTCTTCTAAGGTATTGGTGCTTCCCCTGCTTTTAAAATACTGTTAAAGAAAATCTGCCAGATCTTTGTCACTTTCTTCCCTCATAACTTCTAAACTTCCACAGGAATACCATGTCTTCCTGAAGAAATTCCTGAAGATCGATTATACATCATCGCTTTTAATTCATCTCCTCCAATCTCTATCCTTAGTATAATTTTGTCTTCCATAAATATTTCCATTTGTGCTCTTTCTTAATTTCCTCACTTCTCTGCTATGCACAACTTTTCATGAAATTTCTGGAATATCTCTACTACATCTACAGCATTTCAGGTTATTTGTCTTGTTATATGCTCTCTAGGTTTGGTAACAACCCTTTCTGCTGTCTGTTGCCTAAATCATTGTACTAAAAGTTTTTTTGTGCTCTAGAGTTATTTTCAAAAATGTTTCTTAACAGCAATTTTTCTAAACTCATGCATATTATCCAGATGCTTCGCTTTTCTGTTTAGTTCTCTGCCTTTGCTCCTATTCTTGTTCAGTAAGATTGCATTTAGGCCCCAATATTTAACTTCTGTAAGCCACTCTAAGTATTTCCTATTACTACTTAACCATATCTCTTTTTCTTTTATTTGTACACTATTTTTAAACTCCATTTTTTTGTTTTATTCCACTCACTAGCTATAACGTCTGAAGATATTTCTATCTTCCCCAATAACTCTTGAATAATTTCCATTACCCATTCCTCAAATTCCTTTCTTTTTAGCAGGTAGGTGGGAAAGCACCAGTGACTCATTTTTATTTCATTATTTTGCATTTTTACCTTAGTTTGTATCAGTGTATGATTTAAATAGTTATTAGATGACAGCTTTTAATTAAATGAGCATGTTTCTGTGCAATATAATTTGTATCTTGTTTAGCACAGTTGTACCTTGGGGATAATATGCAAATTCTCTCCAAGTTCCTACTACTGAATTCAAATCCATCCACCTGCAACCCTTTTTCCCATTTTTGCATATGGAGTTGGGGTGTCACTTCAACAGGTGGCACTTACCTAATACTAAGGTTCAAACTGCAGGGTGGCTAGCCCTGCCATAGCTGCTCCTCTACACCACACACTCATATGCACACTCACACCTATGGCCAATTTAGAGTGTCCATTCCAAATATTGCATGACTTTGGAATATGGGAGGAATTTGGAGTACCCAGTGGAAACTCACAGAAACACAGGGAGGACATGTAGAATCTGCACATAAGACACCCCAGCAAAGAATTGAACTAGAGCACCTGTTGTTGTGAGTCAACAACACTACGTGCTGCACCACTGTGCCACCCATTCACATCTTTCTTACCAAATATTTTCATAAATTTCTATAGGAATCTACCCTCTTTTGCTATATTTCTCATTTTAGGCCCCCAAAGACATCGTCAGTATTGCAAATCAGTTTTCACTCCCCAGCTGTAATATTCCCTGCTAAAAAATGATTTTCCCCCAAAATGTTCTTAAGCACTATGATAGCTGTTCTGGGTGGAATTTAAATAGATATCAGTGTAATCCTCCTCCATTGCCAATAGCACCTTACAAATCTACCATTATTGTTTTTTTTTTCTCTTCTATCACTATTGGAGTACCTTAATTAGTATAAGTACACCCCTTTTCCTTTGTCCCTGGTATTCTGCTGAATATCCATTCTGAAATCATTTATTTGTCAAATTCACATACTCATGTCTTTCCAAATGGGTCTCCTGCAGCTTTATTATTTGCACTCTGTATTTCTTAATATACTATACTCATAAGACCATTTATGTTCCAGGATAATATGCACAGCATAGCCATTATGATAAACAGCTATTGTTCCCAGCTACTATACATGACAGTTTTTTTAATGTGCAATTTCAACTTTTGTGTTACATGCACACACTAATGTTTGGCACACTGATCTTTTATACCGTTGTTTCTTTAATATCCGTTTGAACCTATGTCACACTTTTCAAGACATTTCATTTTAATGACATCCCTCAAACAAAAAACAAAACTTAATAAATTTGAAGAACACCCCATCCCTTTTTAACTTAGAACAAACACACAAAACGATGTACAACTTCAAAACAATTATGTTTAGCCCTTCAAATAGGAATACTTGCCCCAAATCAACAGCTGCACCCACAGGCATTAACTAACCTAAATTTAAGGTTAACCATGCTAAAGCACTTGCTACAGATTGTGTTGCCAGTTACATGGGTGGCTGTCTGTTTTTGTTTTATCTCTCTTCCCCACACAGATATAAAAACAGCTTGTATATTTTCAGAAAACATTAACTTTTACCCCTAAGACAATGTGGACTTGCTATATTTAAATAAAACTAAACTGTACACTGTAGTATTAGATGCATTAAAGTATTAAGGTTGCTAGGGAGGCTGCTATCTCTTATCCACTCACTATAATTTCAAAGAATATTTTTCACTGAACTGCTTGCTATTGAACATTTACATTTTGTATTTCCCACAGCAAGGAATGATGAGACCTCTCACAATTAATTGCTTGCCCCTGTAGACAGCTTGCCTCCATGTAAAAGTAGTCAACAATAAATCTTTGTCAGTTTCACTCAGATCAGAGTGTACAACTGCCCTCAGCCACAGACTTCTTGACTCCTAATGAACAATTGTTAATGGAATAATAAACAAGCTATATCTTTGCAAATATAACAAACATCATTTTCATGGCTTTTATCATTTTGCATTTTCAAACATACTAGCTTACAAAAACACTTGTTTATAGCTTAAAGGGACAATCCCAGGGATTTTTTGTTTTGATTTAGCCTTTGTTTACATTTCAGGTTTGCCTTTCTGAGCATACTCAACTTTGGCTGAGGGGGGTGGGGGAAGACTGCCTGCAGGAAGTTTCAAAGGTGTGAGCCAAATTCCATCTCAAATTGCAGTTGTACTTACAACAGCTTTCTCTGTGAGCCATTCATTAGTGTAATCTGTGCATTTTACACATTGAGAAATGCAGCCTTTCAGGCATTTTACGACCTGACAGCTGCTGCTACTCTACAAAGCACATCAGTAATGCAAGGCTTTTAAAACATTAGAAGAGTTTTTTTGTTTCTTTCATTTCATATTTTATACTGTGCTGATTGTGAAATCTGGCCAACTACAACAATTTTATGACATGGCTTCTACCTATAGAAAGCATTTGAGTGAGGCAAACAGTAGTGGAAACCATATTTCTCTTTCTTTCATTTCATGTTTTACTGTGTTCTGATTTTTGAATACTAGCCTGGTGTAGTGACTTCCTGACTTGCCAGTAATTCCATAGAAAGCAAGTGTGTGACAGAAGATTAGAGCATTAGTAGACACACTCTTCTGTTCCTTTTTCATTTTCTAGTTTGATATGTGCTGATTTCTGAATACTTCTAGACAAATGCATTATTTTTGTGAGCAGGCTGCTTGTACATCTGTAGAAGCATGAATGATGTAAAGTTTAAAAATGAGTATACCCTCATCTTTTCCTTTCACTTCATATTTTATTTTTTGCTTATTTCCAGCTACTAGCCAAAAGCACATCCTAGTGTACATGCTGCACCTTAGTGAGTTACTACATTATATTATGTTTTCAACACTTCTATCTCTTGTAACCTTATATCTGTATGAATCTGTTTCTAGTTCCACTGTTGTTATATATAAACAAGTAACTGAAATTATACTCTACAGCTTTTGGCATCATTCTAACAGTTTGCAGTACCGATTCCTGGTCTGGCAATGATTAGTCTTACATAGTAACATTTAAACTGTTTCCATTCCAACTTACTCTCACGATAGCATACCTCCTACCATCTTAGCACAAAAAATCTGGACAAACCCTAAAATAATAAGGAAAAATGCCCAAAAATAGAGACATTTTTTTTAAATACTGCTCTTATAAACTTAGAAAGTTGCTAGAGTAACAGAATTTCTTAGTGTGCATTTTCTGAAGGATATGAAGTATGAAACTCAAATGTGTGTCATTATTTAGTAACTTCAATCCTCAGTGATTTGCCAGAAAATCAAAATTTTATGAGGTACAGACCAAATATATGAGGCAAAAATCTAGACATTCGGGGAAAATATGGAAAGTTGAGAGGTATGCATGGTAGTGATTGATGGAGCAAAGTGACAGAAAGTACTCTTGTGTAAAATCTTACCATAACAGCTGTTCTCTGATACAGTATTCGGTACAGAAGTGATGCATTGCCGAGGACAGTTCATAGCTTGACTAGTATAAATAAGCTTAAAAGAGATCTTGGTTGTGTTGTATGTCACATTTAGGCCCCCCGCACAGAACACAGGTCATAAGAGGGACTTACAGATGCAACTACCTAGAACTGTATTGCTTTAGATGAGAACAGCCATCATAGGACAAAGGAGTCCATACACATCCAGAAGGAAAAAACTGCAGAATAAACAACAGGGGATTGGAGGGAGGGAGTGAATACTACAATAATGAAGAGTAGGACATCTACTGTCATGGTACGATTTTACATAAGTGTGCTATGTCATTTTATATCACTGTTGCAATAATCAGTCCAGAAGGGAGAGTAAAAAAGATCAAGAACAGAATGAAAGTTGGAAGGCTGAGAAGAGCTCTCAAAAAAACCCACATACAATGGCTTCAGCAAAACCTGCTCTGGTCATAGAAACCATATCCAACTTATAATGCTTAGTAAAGGTATGCACTGAAGACCAAGTAGCAACTTCAAGGATGGAATGATGTCCAACCCCTTGAAGAAGGCACCAAAAGAGGCAACAGCCCTAGTGGAATGAGCTCTAACAAAAACAGACAGAGATTTGCCATGAAAAGAATAACAAAAATAACTGGCCTTAGATATCCTGGTGGAGATGGTTTGTTTGGAAACAGCCAAACCCAAAGACCTGGTATAAAAAGAAACAAAAAGCTGATCAGACTTATGAATAGTCCTAGTTTTATCCAAATAGTACCTGAGCTGCCTGTGCAAATCCACCGTATGCAGGACCTTCACACTAGCAGACTGAGGAGAAGGGAAAAAGGAAGGGAGTTGTACTTACTGACTAAAGGACAACTCATTGACTACCTTGGGCATAAAAGTAGTATTAGTACACAGGGACTCCCTGCCCCTATGAAAAACCAAAAAAGGAGGAAAGGCCATAAGGGCCTGGAGCTCAGAAACCTCCCGAGCAGAAGTAAGAGCAAGCAACAAAACAGTCCTCCAGGTACAATGTTACAAAGAAGCAGAATCTACAGGCTGAAAAGTAGCCTGAGTCAGTTTTTCCTAAACAAAAGTATGGTCCCAAGCAGAGGAATAGGCTTTCTTGGAGGCCTAACATGCAGGACACCTTTAAGAAATTGTTTGATCTCAAAATGAGAAGTCAAAGCAGGAGTCAAGTGTAGACAAGCAGAAATGGCTGACAAATGGGCTGTCATAGAAGAATAGGCCAACCATGAAGATTTTCTGGTTGAGAGTTTCCTTGCCTCCTGTAAAACCCTGAACACATCCTCAGAAAAGAGGTGCCTGAAAGGGATCAAAATCCTATCACCCACAATGTTACTTGCAGAGTGGACAAGTGGGGATGGATGACAGACCTCTTGTCCTGTGAGGAGATCCAACTGGTGAGGTAACTTGTGATGGTTGCCTGTGGCCATATGCATTATTTCTAACAGAGTAGTCTGCAATGAATTTTTCAAGTCTGCCAACTCATTGTAGTCCCAAAAATATGTTCCCAATTACCTCTTTCTTCCCCATAAAGCCTCCAACATTTGCAATCTACCTGCAGAAACATTCTTTGAGTCTTTGGGGTACTAAAATACCTTTGCAAACAATTCCAAGCAAAAATCCTAAATCTTCTTGACTTTGTTGCATATTTGGAAGCCTTACATATATCCTGTCCTTGTCTTTGTGAACTTTCTAAACTCCTCTGATTCTTATAGTTATCATGCAATACTTTATATGCCCTACTAATGTTCCCCCCACATCCCCTGCTAATTATAAATGCTAATTATAAATGCTAACTCTGCGATCACACATTCCACATGGAAAGGAAATATTTCCATACTCTGGGATTGTCTAGCTAACACACTTGTCAAATAACTGTCTGCGTCAACCAAATGGAATCACTCTACTGGGTGTTGGAGCACTTGCCGTTCACTACAAAGCTTGGCACCCATATATATCAATGTCCTTGGCATACACATGCACACACACACACACACACACACACACACACACACACACACACACACACACACACACACGCACACACACACACACACACACACGCACACACGCACGCACGCACGCACACACACACACAAAACACACATACATACACACAGGGAACTAATCTAAGGGGGCGGCGAAAGCCAACACATTCTGGCTATGCTTATAAACGCCTTTGGGCAGATAGCCTAATACCTACCTATGAACTTATAACACAGATATATTATACATACACAGACACAACCATATAAACACACAGACATATATATATATATATATATATATATATATATATATATATATATATATATAAAACACAGATACACACACACACACACACACACACACACACACACACACACACACACACACATGCACACAAAAACACACAACTGAACCATTAGTGTAATCAGTAAAATGTGCTTGGTAGAAGAGGAATATTGTCCTTGTTCAGGTAGACATGGGTGGTCTTTTGCATCCAGATAAGAATTATCCTGTCATTATGAGATAATATGCCACTGGACAAGACAGTATCATGGCATATCAATAAATACACATTAATGATAATAAAAATGTCAATGAACTCAGACAATGAAACAAGCAATGAGATTTGTTCATTACTAGTATGGGCCAGTTTTGGACCCCACCAACTATAATGTCCTGTCCTCTATGGTCAAATCAAACCACAATCATAACCCTTAAACTCTTAGGGCAAGACATCTGAACAGAGCCTACAATAATGGGTAATAAGGGCACATAAATGGAGGCATATTTTACATTTTGCAATTACAAATTTAGAAAGATGATACAGTCACAGATTTTTGCAGTAACATACATTTTTCTGAAGGATATGAAGTCAACACTTCAAATGTATATCATTAATTAGTGACTTCAGTACTCAGTAATTTCTCAGAAAACCCAAAATTTTATGAGAAGTAGAACAAAAATATGAGTCAAAGATCTGGACATTCTGTAAACATCTAGACAGTTGAGAGAAATGCTGCAAATCATTCACATTTTGCATAAGACTGAATTCTGAATAAACTTTGAATACATCAGTATTTAGAAGTTATACAAAGGCCTATCTACTAAAACTGAGTGATGACCTGGCTAATTTCAAAAAACCTCATTCCACCTTGAGAACCCCAGCATACCTCTTTAGTGTCCAGACTTTAGCAGCATGTCCAGATTTTTGCCTCATAGTTTTGGTCTGTTCCATATAAAATTTGTGATTTTCTCGCAGATCAGTGAGACTCATTTGTGTTTCAGACTTCATGTTATTCAGAGAATGTATGCTAATGCAACACCTTTTAGTCAATCAATTTTCTAACTTTATAATAGTAACATTTAAAATGTATACCTATTATTGGGCCTTTGACCCCCACCCCATGCTTTGTCCAGATTTGTTATTCTAAGAGGTTGAGAGGTATCAACCCCACTGCTTATGTGAAATCCTTAACTGGCAAGTTCTAAGCACATGTAAATAGTTCCATAGATGCATTTGTCTCCCTCAGAAATGGTTACAATTCCAAATTCAAAAATACCCCCCGTAGCAGAACCCTAATATAAACAGGTGCTATAATAAAAAAAAAACTTACTACATGAAAAACAAAAAAAAAATAACTTTCAAGATACAAAAATGCTTTTCTTAAACTGAACAAGGAACTCCAGACCCTGATGAAGTCAAAAAGCCAAATATGAGATAAAAACAGCCACACAGTTGAAGGATAACAACAAGGCATTCTTTAACTATGTTAGAACCCTCAGAAACAATGCCCAGCACTGCGTAGACTTAACAGTAAATGATATTACATACTCAGACCTAGATGCATTACAGTATAGTTTCATAGATAACTACTAGGCTAGCTGCTGTTGTAGGCCATTTTAAGCCTAGCCAGTTTACCTTTCAAAATGTGAGAATCAAACACTGTACCTTGTGTCTGTGAGGTAAACACCTTTACTATGCCAAACCACGCTTCAAAATATTTCTCGAGAGCAGAAGGTGATTGTTAACAGCTGTGGTTGAAGTTACGCTTACCTGAGTCCATAGCCAGGTAATTGTCAAAGCATTTGGGTGACATGGTTCCTTTCTGCTTGAGTGGAGGTAAGGAGATATGTCTGGCAGAATGTGAATTTGGCAGCAGATAGTAGCTGATGTTAATGCAGTGGGAAGACATAGCAGGACATATGACCAGGTGTGCCATAGGGCCACTGACATTATATCATCAGCCTGTAGGACAGCAGCTGGAGTGGCCTGTGACCATATGGCTATGGGGGGGGGAACCTGCTACGGAGCCACCACTGACACCAAATGAAGAGTTCCTGTCCACTGTCAGGGATCCAGACAGCTCATGGGGAAGTGCACAGCAGCATGTGACTGATGTTGGTGCTGCTGTTTCAGAGGACAAGGATGTCCCAGGAGGAGCTTCCACGTAGGCTTAACTATATCAATTGTTAAATACGTCTTGGATAGTAAAATATT
The DNA here is from genome assembly GCF_019279795.1 of Protopterus annectens. Classification (NCBI taxonomy): domain Eukaryota; kingdom Metazoa; phylum Chordata; order Ceratodontiformes; family Protopteridae; genus Protopterus; species Protopterus annectens. The sequence continues at coordinate 544,006,587 of NC_056747.1, read as the reverse complement.
AACAGAAAATGGATAGTAAAATATTAACAGCAAATACAATTTTCTATTTAACATTTTTAACTGTATTTTTTGGGGAGGAATACATCTTTGATAAAGTTAACACATTCAGATTGATTATACATGGGCTTAGCCTAGATGTGTCCTCCCAAGTTCTCGTTAAAAGTATGATTAATTGATTATATAAAAGGCAGAATTTTAAAACACCATGTGTTAATCTTCATTGTGATGCTGGTGTCCTTATCTTTTGCTTAACTTCTTACCAGACCATCTCATATATCGAGCAGACAAGCATCTACACAAGGGAAGCCAAACGTTTTTTGTGACTACTGATGAGGAATTAAAAGGCATTTTTATTTTCTGATGTGGGTGTCAGGACTGTTGTTTGTATTGCTGTACTGTCTGTAAGAGTAGCACCACTGTTAGTCTGCTAGCATATATTGGACTACAGTAGTGTAGGTATTAATTTCTTCCTGTATTTGTTGCTTATTATCACAGGTGATCCTGACAGTACAGGTGTGGGACATCTACCACCTGATATAAGTGTATCAGCAGACTCTGATGATGATGATAGTGGTGGCCAAACAGAAGCACAGTGGGGGATGCAGAGGGTGAATCTAACACTGAAACTGACATTCAGCCATCATCTATAATTCCACCAGACACAGCCAAGTAGGCCTACACCAACACCTTCCAGTGAGCCCTCAAATATTGGACAGGGGGAGAGTGATACCCTCAATCAGATTAGTGTGGTTACTGTGACTTCAGTACCTGTTGACTATGGACATAGCCAAAGCATGGACACACACACACACACACACACACACACACACACACACACACACACACACACACACACACACACACACACACACACACACACACACATCTTCTGGTCACAGTCTGTTGAAGTCGGAAGTTTTGGAACTTCAAAATTTAGAAGTAGATCTATGTATAGATATATACACACACATATGTATGTGTGTGTGTATGCATGTATTTATATATATATATATATATATATATATATATATATATATATGTGTGTGTGTGTGTGTGTGTGTGTGTGTGTGTGTGTGTGTGTATCTGTATATGTATATATATATATATATATATATATATATATATATATATATATATATATATATATATATATATATATATATATATATATATCCATCCTTGGCATGAAGTGTGATTATGTTGGCTGTGAAATGGGTGTAGTTATCAAATCCCATTCTGATATTCAAAATCTCCATCTAGAACAACACCAAACAAATGCTTGGTGTGTTAATCATTGACTTACCTTCAATGCCTTCAAATGCAGCATAGTTTATGTTGGTAAAGCTTATATCTGTACCACTTACCATACAGATATCTTACTCTGGCACAGTCACCAGGTACTTGGGTCTCTGTATTGCTTGCAGAATCTCATTTGATCACCATGGCTCTGTAGTTGTTGTAAAATCCTTCTACCTTACACAGCTTATCCTTTGCGGCATCTCTTCAAGTTCCAAATAAGTTGTACCCTTATTGTATTCATTCTTTATTAGGCTCATCATTGAAAACAATGCCCCCATTAGCACATACCTCACAAAGTACTGAAAACAATTCATAATAATTCAATGTTACCTCAACAAAAAGATCTCAGGTCTCACTAACATTAGTTACTCTGATAGACTGAAAGACCTGTCTCTCTAAAAAGTGTCCTAGACATTCCTGAGGGGGTCATGTCCACTAAAGTTCCCATGCTATGAATGACCCAGCACTCTAAGATCACAATCACCATAATAAAACTACTTGTAGACCTATACTATCACATCAACAATACCAGATGTCAGGATAAGTAACTTACCCAATGCATTCCACATTTGTAAAATAGGTTGACTTTACATGTCAAGCAGTACTTCTTTTGCAACCGTTATAACCAGTTTGGATAACTGTAAGATTAGAATTCAGGACAAAACAAATAAAAACAGCAAATCCATTTTTTTTTCAAAAAATGGGTTGTTTTCCCCTCCCAGATGAAAAGTAAATATTCTTTTCTTTCAATCTTTTGTGGATGAAATTAGAGTTTCAATTTCCTAACCTTGTTATACCTACCATCATGGAAAACTACTAATGGAGTCTGTGTATGTTATGTACTGCTTGATTAACATACAATGAATAAATAAATAATTTATAAAAAATTACTACTTAGGTCAGCTGTAGTTCATAATACATTTTTTCAGCAAGGTTAGGTCTAAGTTATTTACTCACAAAACATATTCATACCCAAATTTACCTCAGCATAGGCCTCAGCTTTAGTAAGCAATCTCATTAAATGACAAAGAAGAACATTCACAAGTGGTGATCTTTAAATGTGTGCAAACTGGTCCCTGTGCAATACAAACACAAGCTATTAGCACATAATTTTAGCTTTTATCTACCATCACCACTAGTTACAACACAAAGACAGCTTGGAGGGATTCACAGCTTGGTTACTGTGAAGATACAGAGTGCCATTAGTAACCTTCCTCCATCTTGTTATTGAAGCCTTGCTACTAAATATTTCATTCATTTGCGTGAGTGTGTGTGTGTGTGTGTGTGTGTGTGTGTGTGTGTGTGTGTGTGTGTGTGTGTGTGTATGCATATAGATATTTTTTTAACTTATTGAAACCAAAAATCACTTAATATTCAGTCATAAATCATAAAAGTCCAATACACATGCACACACGCACCTCTCAGGTCTCACGAATTTGAGAGAACACATCTAATTTGTTCTCAAACTTTTGTTCCATTCCTCCTAAATTTGAAAATTATTTTGAGTTAACAGCACCCAATAACAGTACCTAATATGAAAGCTTCTCCCAAATTATTTTTTCTTTGTCCATATTTTCAAGGTAACAGTTGAAAGACATACATACACAGGTAGATTGTGCTAACACATATGAAGCTATTGACCACATTAGAAGAGTGGGCCACTTTTTCCATTTTTTTCAGGTTCAACTTGTTTCAGAACAAAAACAAAAATCATGTTTGTTAGAGTCCTTTGCAAGAACTATTTACAATTAAAAATTAGTACATTCATCAAAATAAATAAAATATCTCCAGCTGTCTAATAGGTTCATAGGTGTGTACTAGGCTAATGGCCCTGGAGCCTTTACAAGGCTAGCCCATAGAAGTGCCCTGGCATCGTGCCACCTGATGTTAATTCCCAGTGCCCCTATCAAGTAGAGCCACTGCAGTGATCCCTGGGGTGAACTTTCTATTTCCCATCCACTTATCAAGATTTCTCTTGAAGAGGGCCAGTGAGGTGCTCTGCTTGATGTGTCTAGGAAGTCTATTCCAGAGCATGGGCAGTCTCTGGGTTATGAACCTGTCCCTCCAGCATGTTCAGTTGATTGTGGTAAAGAGGTTGAGGTCTCTGGAACATGTGGTCCGGAGGGATTGGGATTTCTTTAGATGTAGCATTTCTAACAGAGCTGGGTCAGACATGGCTTTGTAAGTCAAGCAGAGATCGCCTCTTAGCAGACGATATGAGACAGAGAATAGCTGGAGGTTTTTGAGTCTGTCCATGTAGGACACATGTTTAAGGCCTAGGATCCTCTTTGTCAGGTACTTTTGTGGCCCTTCCAGCTGTTGCATGTGTCTCTTGAGGTACATGCCAAATGGGTTTTTATACTCGATGACTGGCCTAATGAGGGAAGAGCAGAGAGAGATGATAACCTCTTTCTTCCTGGATGCAAAACCCTTGGTAATGAGATGTGCCACATAGAAGGACTTTCTGACCACATTGTCAATGTGGTGGTCAAAGGAGAGGTTGCTGTCAATCAGTGTCCCCAGATCTCTTATAACGCTTTCAGTGTTCAGTGGGCTCCCATCGATGTGGTAATTAGTGGGAACTGAGTTTTTCCCAAAGGGGATGATGCATTTTTTGGCATTAAGCTTAAGGCCATGGTTTCAACACCGGTCATTGGTCTCAGTGAGGTCTTTCTGTAGGATGTCTACATCACTTGGGGAGTTAATAATGGCTCCCAGCTTGCAGTTGTCTGCAAACTTTGTTAGCCAGAGTCCCTCTGTGTTGGCCTGGACTTCTGAGAAGTAGATGCCAAATAGGAGGGGACCCAGGACTGATCCCTGTGGGACTCCAGTCATGACTGGTCGGCAGTCTGACTTGGAGTCTGCTACTTTCACACTGTGGGTTCTATCTGTGAGCCAATTTGCAACCCACCTAGTGATATAGGGGTTGATGCCTAGTTTGGTGAGTTTATCAATAATTCCTGAGTGGGGAATGGTATCAAAGGCCTTGGCCAGATCGAGGTAGGCTGTATAAACTGCCTTGCCCTCATCCACAGCTCTGGTGACTGACTGAAAGAAGTCAACCAGGTTGAGCAGGCATGATCTACCTTTCACAAAACCAAATTGCGTGGGATCTAGAGTTTGGAGATTCCCTATATCATTATTAATTAGGTCCATGATGATGCGCTCCATAGCCTTACATATCAGACTTGTCAGGCTAATGGGGCGATAATTCCCAGGGTCTGTAGTTGCTCCCCTTTTATGGAGAGGGATGACTGTAGCAGTCCGCCATTCGGTAGGGACAAGGCCTGAGGTGAGGCTGTGATTGAACAGAGCACACAGATGTGGTGCCAGTTCACCTTATAGTTCATGTAGAACACATCCAGGGATATTATCAGGTCCCATGGAAGCTGCATTCTTGGCCATGGACAATGCAACTTCAACCTGTGCTGCAGTAATACTGGGTACCTGGCATTCCTCCTGTATTGTGATTGGTCCTTTAGGGGGGAAAGAGGGGTAAAGCTGGCACTGAATCTGTCAGCCAGTATGTTGGCAATATCTGTTGGCTCAGTTTAGGAGGTACCATTGTGCAGTAACTCAAAGCAAACCTGGGTATTGCCGTGGAGATTCTTGATATAACTATAGAAGGCTTTGTGGCTGTTTGTAGTGTCTACCACAATTTTGCTTTCATAGCTGGCTTTAGAGGTTTTGATGAGCGATCTCAACTTTTTGTTGTGGCTAATAAGGGAGTTTTTCCAGTGTTGGGACTTAATCTTTTTCTGTAACAGTTTCTTCCTTCTGTTGTAGAATTTATTAATAGCAGGGGATCACCAAATTGGCTTCTTGGAGGAGAGCGTCTTGGTTCTGTTGGGTATGGATAGCTCCATTTATTTATGTACGTGTTTGTACAGTGCATTGGTGTATGATTCGTCAGTCATGCATCTATTTTCCATTGACATGGGTGCTGTGAAATTAGCCACCTCTGTTTTTAGGAGCCCAAAGTCAGCTTTGGAGAAGTTTTTCATGGTGGTTACTTTTGCAGGGGGGTGAGATGTGGATTTCCATGGTGATTAGTTTGTGGTCGGATCTAACCAGGGAGGAATTGACTATTGGTGTAGAGCACCGGTTGCCCATGTTAGTAATAACCAGGTCAAGGATGTTGCTTCCTCTAGTGGGGGCAAGAATGAGCTGGTCCAGGGCATCAGCATTGATGAATTCCAGGAAGCATTGGGCCAGTGTATTAGTGCATGAGTAGTTTTCCCAGTTGATGGAGGAGTAGTTGAAGTCACCTAGTATGGAAGTGTTGGGTTGGACCCTAATAGTTTCCAGGGTGCTTAGGAATGTGGAGTGAGAGTCTTGGGACATGGTTGGGGACCTATAGCAGGCTATGACCTGAATTACCATTCTACCAATGTTACAATGTTAGTTGAAACCTGAAGTATCTCAGATGCGTTATGCTGGGCTGCTAGTCTGAAGGTGTGCATATCCTTTATGAATATGGAGACACCACTACCTTTGGAGCTTTGCTCCATGTTCTGGGGCCAAAAGGTTTGGAATGAGTTGTAGCCTGGTAGCGCAGGGGTGCTTTCTGCTGCTTTAAACCAGGTCTCCGTTACAGCACAAATGTCGATGCTCTCCATTTTGAGGAATGCTTCAAGTAAGTGCATCTTGAGATTTAGACTTCTAGCATTGAGCAGCATGACCATCAGATTGCATTTATTTATAGCTGTTATGGTGGTAATTTGGTCTTTAGAACATCACATAAAAAAGGCACTATAGGGGTGGCAAGAGCCTTAGCCAGTATCTGGAAACCCAGGAGTGACATGCAGGCCATCTCTGGCAAATCATCGGGGTCTGTCAATTATGTCATCCCAAGCAGACAGATACTGGATCCCCTTAGAATGACACCAGAAACGCAGCCAATTGTTAGTCAATCATTTTCTGCTTGTACTGCGGTATCATTCTGGACGATGGTAGGATGCCTGGGCTGGGGTCATACCTTCCTGGGCCACATAATCTGAGAGCTCCATCATGACTCTTTTCATGTAGTCCAGGGAGGTGCTTCTAAGGTCATTCATACCCATGTTGATAGTGACAGAGTCATACTTGTACTTGTTATGGAGTGTCCTGAGTGCGTGTGTTGTGTGTCAGATTCTGGTACCTGATAGACAGCTGACTATTTATTTATTTGCAGTTTGTTAACCGGGAAAGTCTATTGGGCCAAAATGAGCCCATTTTCAATGAAGGCCCAGGGAGAAAAACTCCATATACAATTATTACATTGCTAATATCTGCAAAGTTAAGTACAATACAATTTTCAAAACTACTAAAAACACAGCAATATAGAAGACAGAAAAATAAGATTTGAGCAAGGTGTTGTAACAAAGCATTGAATGAAATTAAAACAAGTATTTTGTAGTACATAAGTATAATTTGGAGTGCAGGCACTTATGCACTCAGTTTCATGAGATGAGAGGTAGGAAGAATTAGGAGGAGAGTAGAACAGTGAAAGGTGAATAGGCTGAGTTATGAGAAAAGAGAAAAGGAAGGGAGAGCAGAAATGATATAGAGGGGGTCATGTGGGGTGACAGCATGAGCATTCCTAGTGAGAAGAGAGATGGGAATGGAGCATGGTCTTGAAGGTGGAGTAGTTTTGGGTGATTTGAATGTGGGGGGAAGTGAATTCCATAGGCGAGCAAGGGAGAAAGACAGGGAAATTGCCCAGGTGCACGTAAGGGTTTGTACATTTTGAGGAGGTCCTGGTTACTGGACCTGAGTAGCCTGTCAGGATGATGCAAGGTGAGTATGAATGAGAGGGAAGGGCAGTTAGAGGGTTTGAAAATGAGTTTGTGAGCAGTTAACAGTTGAATGTAAGAGAGATAGTGAGGGAGTTCCAGCCAGTTCAAGGAGTGGAGTGCATCACAGTGGTGGGAGCAGGATTTGGTCCCAGTAGCAAACTTAATGATTTTATTGTAGCAGAATGACAGTTTTGACTTTAGGGAGGATTGAAGGTTGGTGAGGAGAGGGCCTCCACACAAGAGAGAGGGGATGAGGTAGGAAATAGACAGTATATGTTTGGAAGAGGGAGTGAGATAACTGCTGTGACGATACAGCATTCTGAGCTTTTGGTGTGTTTTCTTAATACTAGTTTTGTATATGAATGTCAAACTTTAAATGTTCATCAATGATAACACCTAGAAGTTTTGTATGGGAGACTATTTCAATGGGAATCTTATTCTGACTGACTATGAAGAAGGAGTTATCGATAGAGGTGTTTTTAGATTCAGTAAAGATCCTGATTTTGGTTTTGGATGCATTGAGAACAAGGTGATTTTTCAAAATCCAAGACTCTGTACGAGAGAAGGCATCTTGTGTTAATTGCATGAGTTTGGGGCGAGATTGAGCATAGCAAATTATGGTGGAATCATCCACGTATTGGGCAAGTTTGGTATTAGGGATACACTGATGAAAATTATTAATGAAGATGTTAAAGAGTAAGTGGCACAGTAATGAGCCTTGTGCAACTCCTGTTGGAGTGTGCAGGAAGGAAGAGGTACTATTGTTCCACTTGACGGCTTTCTATTAGAAAGGTAACTGGAAAACCTGTTAATAGAGGAGGGAGAGATTGAGAAGTGAGAGTTTGGACAAAGGAATGTTGTGGGAAACAGTATCAAAGACCTTTGATAAGTCTAGGAGAAGGCTAGATATAATGTTGCCAGTCTCGGGCACGGTTGATGATGTCAAGAAAGGAGAGAAGGGCAGTGGTAGTACTATGTCCAGGTCTAAATCCATGTTGAGTTGGAGAAAGAAGTTGATTGTTTAGGAGGTAGGGAAGGAGTTGTAAGTGTATGCATTTTTCAAGGACTTTTGAGATAGGGGACAGGAGGTTATAGGACAGAAGTTGGAAATTTCAGTATTGTTACCTCCTTTGTGAAGGGGAATGATGAATGCTTTCTTCCAGAGGAAGGGTACATAGGATTCTTGGATTTAACGGTTGATAAATATGGTGTTGGGAAGGGCTATGCCATCAGCAGCTAGCTTGAGAAAGTTAGATGGAAGGTTGTCTGGGGCATGAGAGCATGGTTTAATTTTAGAAGAAGTTTTCTTATGATGTGCAGAGAGACGGGTTGTATGTTAAAATGGGGGAGTTGAGTAGTAGTGATGTCAGTGGGACTAGAGTTGATGGTGTGGGATGAGGGTGGAGTAGAAGTGTTATTGGAGAATGATGTGGTGAGCTTGGCTATTGTATCAATAAAGAAAGAGTTGAATTGGGTAGCTAAGATATGATCTGGAGAGTTAGGGTCAGAGCAGGGATTGTCTTTTTTCCAGGAGAGAGGAGAGCAGATATATTGTTCCAGAATTTTTGGGGGTTGGATCTATGATTGTTTTGAAGCTTGGAGTAGTAGGACTTTCGGTCTAAAGCAATTTGTTTTTCACTTTATTACGGAGTTGCTTATACTCAGTAAGGGTGTTAGGTGTTTTAGATTTATGATAACACTTCCAAGATTTATCTCAGAGATGCATAAGTGTTAATAGTTGCTTTAGTTAGCCAAGGGGTGGATTTGGTTTTGATTCTTTTAGTTCTGGGGGGAGCAAAGCTATCTAGTAGGTTATTGAATGCAGTATTGAAGTATGTAACAGCATCGTCAAGAGGGAGGGTTTTTGCAGGGTTCCAGTTCATATGTTTTAGTGAGTCAGAGAAAGATAGAGGGTTGAAATTATTTAGGGTACAAGTTGTGATATAGTTGTGGTGAAGATGGAGGGAGGATGGTTTGTGACAAGCAAAGGCAGGGAGATGATCACTGAGGAAGTTGGGTAGGGTGCCATTGTCAGAAATAGAGTTGGGGTGAGAAACTAATATCCAGTCCAGAATACTACCAGAGTTATCTTTATTAAATCTGGTAGGAGAGGTAATTATTTGGGTGTAGTTGTATAGGTTTATATTCTAAGGTGATGTAGGTGATTGAATAGAAGTCCAGTTTATATTTACATCACCTAGGAGTATAGTTTCATTGCTTATGTTGGATGAGAACCAAGAGAGGATATCTTCAAGAATGGGGATGTTATTTCCTGGTGGAATATAAAGAGCAGCTATACATATGTTTTTATGGTTATTAATTTTCAGGAGGGCCAGGGTTAGTTCAGCTGTTGTAAATTGGGGTATAGGCTTTTGTAATGGGTGTCACTGTTAGGGAGGTTACCTTCTCCTTATTCAACTTAGTGAGTGGAGCATCAGTGTGCCTCACTATCAAGTCACCTGTGACTAGTGTATTGGGCAAGCTGTTTTGCCTTAGGGGCTTAGGTTGAGGAGCACACTGTGTAGGTGAGCTATGTGTCTTGTGGTTTGTGCTGTGTTGTGGTGGTCGAGTGTGTTTCTGCCTTGGAGGTCTCTGCTGTTTGGGTAGATTTCTATTGAGAGCCTCCACGAAGGTGGGTGTGTGGTTTGTGTTTTTATGTGAGAGCTGTGATGGTGGGTGTCCTGAAGGGCTATGTGTTGCATGTGGTGTGGTGCAGGTGTTGACCTCCTCTTCACCAGCTATTCCAGTCTTGGCTTGAGAGTGCATGGCTTTCAATTTGGATATATAAGTGCATCTCTCACAAGTCTGAGTGTTGGGAGGTAAGAGGAGAGGGTTGTCTGTGTACATGAGGCAGTTGCTACACTTCCTCAGAATGCCCATTTTCACAAGGTTAATAGGAGAAAGCACAGGGAACTGACCTTTAGACATGCCAGGAGGGATGGTCAATATTACTAAGTCCTGGAGCTGTTTCTTTATATATTCCTTTTACAGGAAAATTGTCACTCAAAGTGTCTGAGTCTGTACAGATCACTGCCAAACACTTGAGGGGAAACTAATACTTAGACCCTGAAATTTTAAGGGTGAAGTATTTAGGCAGATATTCTGAAGTTAGGAAGAAATCAAGCAGTACTTACTGAAAAATAAAGATTAGCTTGTCAAGAATGATGAAAAGAGGGAGTCGCATGAATGGCTACTGCCTGGCTACTACTAATGCTGGTCTCAGCACAGTTTCACTCTGTTGGGATACAATACTCCTTTGCTTCTTCTCTCACCAGAAGCAAAATGTTAGCACCAATCCCAAGAAGAGAAGCAGGCCATGGCCTGTTTGGTGATCCACAGTCTTGTCCCAGATGATGCAAGGGTCTGCAGGCTTGTAGCCTTTTTCTGATAGATGCCTCAAATAGCAACCAGACCAATCAGGTACATTAAGCACAGACACTCACTCTCCAACCAGAAACAGTTAGGAATCAATGGACTCTGCTACTCTCACCTGGATCAGAATATAAGCACAGATTCCAAGCTGTCACCTATAAAGCAGTTAAGCTTTCTGGTGATCATCAGTCTCCAGGAAATAATGTAACTGCACTCCTTCTCTCACCAGGAGAAAACAGAAGCACTAATTCCAAGATGACTACTGAGAGGCAGAATGTGGGCTCTACAATAACTGGTGGTCTTGCAACAGATGCTTAAAGGTATGATGAAAAAATGGTTTATCCTAAACACTGCAGTGTGCACTACAGGAGTTAGATGTGAAAGTAGTTAACTTAAGTTTTAGTGGAGAGTCACTATTTTTAAAACAGCAAGATAGAGTGAAAGGGGGTAGTCACTTTTATATTCTGGTACTATGGAATACAGTAGGATGACCAATAAATTTAAATAGTTGAAGGGGAGTGATTTCACAAAATGATAATTTTGTGCTTACTCACACCAGCCAGTAAAAGCAGAGAGGAAATGAGATATATGGTCAAATTAACATAAGGGACAGGCAACTAGAAAGACAGTGGTGTTTAAAAACAAAACAGTAAAACATACAACACTAACCGAGTGGGAGGGTGGGCAATATTTCTAACTCTTAAGACAGAGCTGTAGTGTCTTTTCAAGTTTTAATATGCAGTTAAAAGCAGAATACAACTAAAACACAGTGTAAAGAAAACAAATCACAGTATACAAAATAGAAAAAGGCAATAAAGTAATTCAGAATTCAGCAAATAAAAAGCAAACTAACCTTTCCCTCAGAGCAAACTGTAGCAGAGTCTGGGTGAGCCTTTCCAACCAATAAAAGGGTTTGTTGCCATGGATATGAACTTTCTCATTATCTCCCTTACCAGCTTGGTGGATATGGGCCTACTAAGGCAATGTAGAAATTCTCTCATGTTTATTGATAACCAGTTAATTCTCAAACAAATATATGGCATGTGAGAGATGTATTTACACAATGTCACTGGAGGCAAAGCTCTCACATAAAAGCACCTTACTGTGAATGAGGTTGTCGGTAATATACACACTGCACCTATCACACATACACACACACATTTCAAAGCAGACACATAGGCCCATATATGGTGAGGCACTTAAATTTAACCCACCTAAACCCCAAAGACCTCCTAGTTGAAGTACATAACAAACTCTCTCAACAACCCTGAACGCACTCTTTCAAAACAACACCCACATCAATACGTATGGCTACAAGTCATGGAGCCTCTGCTTCTAAGCCCATTAGGCAAGTCACCACAGAATCCAACATTCTAGTCATTGGAGACTCATAGATTCATAGGTTCGTAGGACGTTCCTAGGCTAATGGCCTTGGGGCCTTTATAAGCCTACCCATGTTATACCCTTGTTCCATTATTGACCATGTTCAGCTCAAGTCTATGAACAGCACCAACTGCTCCTGTCCAAGATATGTATCTATACATATATATATATATATATATATATATATATATATATATATATATATATATGGGTCCCCTTCAGAATGCCGAAATTCAAAACTTCGAAACCCATATGATCACAGACCATATGTTCGAAGTTTTGAAATACCAACATTCTGAATGGGAAATCACGTACAGCGTGGACCCTTCCCTTGTTCTTGCTGTAGTGTGATCTCGGAGTTGGTATATTTAGGTAGGGGGGGTGGTGGTACGGGGGACGAAGCCCCCCTGCTATACACCGTTTAATGTGTGTTTGTTTATTTTTACGGGTCTAGTTCACATTTTTGAACATTCAGATGTTCGATCATATGGTCTCGGCCATATGAATTTCGAACATTTGAGCTATATATATATATATATATATATATATATATATATATATATATATATATATATATATATATATATATATATATATATATATATATATATATATATATATATATATATATATATATATATATATATATATATATATATATATATACACATACACACACACACACACACACACATATTAAGTTGCTAGAATAATAGGATTTTGTGTTGGCATGCACTTTCTGAACTATATAAAGTCTGAAACTCAAATGTGTGTCCTTATTTACTCAATTCAATCAAGAGTGATTTGCCAGAAAACCACAAATTTTATGAGAAACAGACCAATTCACAAGGCAAAAAAAATCAGGACATTCTGGGAAGATCTGGAGAGTTGAGAGGTATGTTGCCACTGCACACAGTGTTGCATCCTGCTTCTTTGCAAGGCGGGGCTATCCCTAAAGATGAGATTTGGCAAGCATCAAGATTGGCTCTTTTAGACAACCGATCTCTAGTTTGCTTTGCAATGTAAACAGACATGGTTGTGGTTATTCACAGGTACCTCAGTCTCATTCAGGAAGAAGAAAAACAAAAACACAAATGGATTGTTGCTGTGGGCAGTGTCTGCAACCACTGGCCACAGATACTGCTGCTCTTCTGCTATTTAAAAAAACATGCATCAGTCTCCAAGAGGAAAAAAAAAACTTGTTAACATTTTTAGGATGTTTAGGGTTAGCAATTGTCCTTATAACAGGATCTCTTGTGCCAGATAACAGGACCTGCTGACTGCTAACTTAGAAAAAAAGTCAACATCCCCATCACCGTAATAATTAATTACAGAAAAAAAAAGGACAGAATCATGTCTGTGGGCAATAAGTAATGTTACCACTACCCGCATATCAATCCTGCTGTTTAAAAAAAAAAAAAAAAACAACCCTGAAGATAAGATGCTGGTAATCCCTGAGATCAGTTCTTCTAGGCAACATCTCTAGTGTTTACTTCACAATGCATAGGGACACTGCAGTCAAAACTTGGATCTCTGTAGGTAGAGTGTGCTGTTAACATCATAACTCTCAACCTCTTAGCCCAAGAAATCTGAAAAAAAAAAACTTAAAATAATGGAGGACAAAGTCCCAGAATGAGAGATAAAGTTTAAATATTGCTCTTATAAACTTAGAAAGTTGATAGTAACCTATCAAGGCTGGGCAGATAAGTACTCTGCTAGGGAAAACCTTACAAAAATTTATTTTTTTAAATAAAAACCAATGGTTTTACTCTGAATGAAATAACTTTATGCTAGGAAAATTATTTGCTATGGACTATTCTGCCTTGTAAGAGAATTTTACACTTTCTAGTCCTTATATTTCACATATGAATAATTCAGAGGCAAGCATATGTTGGGAGGGACAGGGGTGCTAAACCAGGTGTGAGTTTGTGGTTACACATCCATTGGTCCAAATTACATTTAAACAGAGTAAGAAAAGTACTTTATGTAAAGTGTAAGATGGTTCCACAGCAGTGGTATTCTCTGTGATAACATACCCATCCGTCAAACATGTGGGATCCATACCTCTCAACCTTTTAGCACAAGAAATCTGGACAATGGCAAAAATAATGGGGGGCTAAGGCCAAAAAATAACACATTTTAAATATTGCTCTTATAAACTTAGAAAGATGCTAGAATAAATGTTTTTTTGTTGGCATGCATTTTCTGAAAGAAATGAAGTCTACAAATCAAATGGCTGTCATTATTTAGTAACTTCAATCCTGAATGATTTACAAGAAAAACAGAGATGCTATTTGAAATAGACCAAAAATATGAGGCAAAAATCTGGACATTCTGTGAACATCTGGACAGCTGAGAGGTATATTGGGATCCCTTAGTGGGGGGTTAAGATACTATTGGGCTTAAAAAATGTGTAGTAAGTCTGACAAGATAGAGTTTGTTGAAGGTCTATATGGAAGGCAGTGGCCTCTTTTCAGTAGCCTTATGATACTGAGGAAAGGAGTAGGCCATGAGAAGGTCTGCATAGTTTTTATGATTTAGGGCTTGATTCTTTTAGTGAGAAATAAGTGAACATAAAATAATTTTATATCGCATTTAACATGTTTAATTAATAAACACCCCTCTCTTCTTCTTCTCTTCGTCTTCCTCTTCAGATACTCATTACCTGTGTCTCTTCACATTAACCCTCTCCCACTTTATTGCCCTTTTCCATCCTCTTTACTTTTAATCTTAGGCTACTTTACAGCTATCATAATATAACCCCTGCCTTGCCTCTCTTACTATGCAACATCTCCCCTACCTTTATATTCACAATTAATGCCCATTATTTTGTTATCAGTGACACTTTACTGTCTCACATTTGTGTAAACATATTATTTTATTGTTCTGTTTGTCTTTATCGAATATATTAAAGTCTATAATCTTTTGCTTTTACTCTTTCCCAGCCCTCCAGTGAAAATGGATTTCTGGCCCAGTCAAACCAGCCCAGTAAACAAATGAAAATAAATAACTAAAAAAAGGAAGCATAAAGACACCTGATAAGCTTTCAATAAGCTAACGATCTCTGGTATTGCCTTTAAGAGACAAAACTGGTGTTGACAGTTATAAGACCAAACCTTTAGTACTGATACTGATAGCACAGATAGCAATAAAATGAAATATAAAAGTCATTTATAAACAGTCTCTGATTCCAGAGTCTCTTTACAGGATTCCTATTAGAAGGACTTTCGCTGGTGTTTCTTTCCAGCTGTATAGGCGCCATGTCAGGGTGGATGTCCTGATCACAGTTCAGCTCTCTTTCAAGACCTTCATTCTTTCTCTGGCTTTACCTTAAATAGGTACAGGCTTACAAATGCAGCCACTTTCAGACACTTCCCCTTAAAGGGGACATGTTTTCCCTTACTCTGCACTATACTGAGTTACATTTAAAGTACAATAAAGGTATTTTTTCCATAACTAACATGCAAAATTCAATTATATGCCAGATATGCATTGATATATTTCATTATGTCCATTTTTGCCAATTTTAGCTTTGTATTGGTGACAGCCACCATGCTATTCTACAATATATATATATATATATATATATATATATATATATATTACAAGTCTGAAAAGACACTGGAGGCAGACTTTATATAATAAAAGTTAAGCTTATTTAGTAGATCAAAATGACAATGCAATAAAACATAAGCCACTTTACTTCTGTCAGAAAATAATCTGCTCAAAAGAAACAGTGCCTTAGGAATATCTCCTCTATACAAGTTCGGTCTTTGGAATGGAGGTCACCACTGCAGGTCCTACCCAGCCTTTACTCCAACTCTACCTGGGAAAAAATATTCACTTGAATTTCTCTCTGGCTAAATCTATGCAATCTGCCCTGACTGGGCTGTTGAACTCCATCTGTCTTGAATCCTTAGTCAGAACTGACCTACAACCAGCCTCTGTCTGAAGAACTCACCTTCTGAAATGTGATATCTCAGTTACAAGTTATTATTCACTACTAAAATGTTGGTCACTTCTTTTTACAATAGCAGGTTTCCTGATTAATTTTTGTAGGAATGTAACATGACCAGATTCATTTGAAGGCAGAATTCACTTTCATCCAGAAACAAGATGGTCCAGCTATCAGCCTCCCATAACAGAGCTGTGGACTCCCAATGTTGGGTTGCTGGACTTCAGCCACCCATCATCATTCCTTTCATTTGATCCAGGCTTATACATCTCTGTGTACTTGAATGGCTGGAGGGATAGTACACATCTTTGTACTGCCAGCTTTTACTCAGCCATTATAATGGGGTATGATCGGTTACCTGGTTGACATACCTACTTAATAAGTAGTAATTTAAGGAGTAGAAGGCACACTTCCCTGCTAAACATTCTATGTCTGTGGCTAAATATCTGTTTTCAGCATTGCTTAATTTTCTACTGATCTATCTCACAGAGTCTCCTTACCTCAAATATCTTGGGATAAGACTGCTTCCAAACTTACCTCTGATTCATCCACAGAGAATCCACTATTACTGCTTCTAACTTACCATTTTTAGCTCATTCAATGTCCTTTGCCTCACAGCAGATCTATCAATGGACAAGCAATAGTTACAAAATCAGGTACACATTTTCTGTAGTACCCAGCATAGTACAAGAAAAACTTTTACCTGCTTTTAGTGGAAGGTATAGACCAATTCTTTGGAGACTATTTTTTCTAGTTTTTGTCTTACCACCCCACTTCCTGTTAGGTATCCCATATACTTGGCTCCCACATTATCCAGTTTACTTTTTTTAGCAGTCACAGTCAAGCCTGCTTGATGTATAGCCTTGAACACAGCCTGCACTTTGGGTGAGGTTTCCAGTCCTCTGAAGGGATGGCCATGGCAGGCTGGCATGCAGCAGCATATTGTGAGTATGGCTCCAGTACCTCATCAACAATCTGACATGTGGCTACAGCTCCACGAAGGCCAAAGTGCAGCACTATGTATTGAAATAGGCCTTCAACAGTTACAAAGGCTGTGGTTTTAGCTGTGGAGAAAGTGGTATCTGCCAATACCCTTTCATCAAGTCCAGAGTCCAAATATCTGGCCTTTCCTAGGTTTTCTACAAATTCTTCAATTCTGAATGTGGGATAATTATCAAATATTCTTGGCTTTCTGGACAAGAAGCTCTGATGTTTTGGGCATTGCGGGCAAGAATACTAGTGTTTTTTGTCTTTCATTATATCTGGCCTGTAAAATCTAGCTAATACTATTGCCTTAGTTTTGTCCATCCCTAGATGACCCACAATATCTGATTATGGACTAGCTAAAATATTGGTGTCCTATAAGGTTTTGACAGCAGTAACTGATAGAGAATTTCCTTTACTCTATAAAAAAGTAATATTTTAACTGAAAATATGGGCAGGAATTAATAGGAACATCTTATTCATTATCTTCTCCTACACCATTGGTTATGTTTTACCTTGCCCTACTTAATCATCTTTCCACTGTACCTTTTTAATGTTTGTGTGACATCTGTAAATCTTCTAAGTCAGGGTTAATTTCCTGACTGACTTGTTTCAAGGCAGAAGGTATAAGTCCTTTCCCAAAGAATGCTGGTAACACGACTTCTACATTTCCACTGCAAAATGTAGATATAAACAAAGGTCATCATCTGTTTTACTTAACGCTGATGTTAGCACGTGCTTTGTGTTTGCTCTCTTGTCCTTTATGTTGCTTTACTACTTGAATGTGAGTGGATACTGTCTGCTCTTAATTTTTTTTCCTTCCCTACATTACTTTCCTATTATAAACAGCATCCAAAACAAAATGTATTGCCAGTCTTGCATCTTTCTTGGCTTGCAAATACTTGTTACTTAGAGAAAGTCTTAAGTTGGATCCTGTGCTTTACAACAGAAGTGAGTTCAAAACTATGTATTTTCTTAGCTATGTCAGTGCTCACTACCCTTTCATTGTTCTGAGAGTCGTCAACCAAGTGCTTAACATGTTCAATCTGTGTTTCAGTACTAACATTCCTTGTAAGTCTTCTGGAGACTTTTAAACTGCTTTTTACTTCAGAGTTTTGCTATTGCTTCACCTTCAGTTCCTGTGGTGACATTTTTAACAATTTTAAGTTTCAGCAGTTCTATCATTGGGCTTGCTTTTGGTAATAGTAGTGTTGACTGTGGATCTCTGGATCTGTGTATGACTGTCACTGATGCCCCCATTTTTATACTGAATGGGTATATTATGCTTCTGCTCTACTTCTTTCTTGTAAGCTTGACACACTTTGTCTATGGATTCCTCCTACTCATATTTTCACTCGAGGCTTTAAAATAGGGAAATTAATTTCATAATATTGCATTGTGGGTCATATCAGGGGAAACAACCACAGGATATGACACTTTCTCCAGAAGTGTTTGAATTTCTACATGTTTAAGGGAATACTCATTTTCTAGATTTGTAATTAGAGTGGGGCAAAAGAGAGAGCTGTCCTGGATGCAAGCTGTTAGGGAGCACAACCTTCAGATGTAAGTAGCTCATGAATACCACAGCAACATTGATGTATGAAACCACAAGAATATGTCGGCTTCATAAAGAAATGCTGATACAGAATTTGGAGTCATGGTTGAGGGTCTCAGTATATGAATTAAATTACTGTTATAGCAATTAGCTTGCATCAGTGATAGGAGGGCAAAAGAATTTATTTTTTTGCTTGAAGAAGTGCACTTGTGCTTGATGAGCCAGCTGTGGTTAGGGTTAGGGTTAACCATAACCCTAATGTCGTTCGGTCAAAATTGCTCTCACAAATTTAGAAAGTTGATAGAATAAAAGAGTTTGTGTTAACATGCATTTCCCGAATGATATATCAAGCCTGAACATAAATGGCTATCGTTATTTAGTAGATTCAATCCTCACTGATGTGGCAGAAAAGCAAATGTTTTATGAGGAACAGACCAAAATTACGAGGTGAAAATATGGACAGTTGAGGGTATGATAAAGTTGATACAATAACAGGATAGCTATTAGCGTGGGCGCTTAATAGAAAATAAGACTGCAGAGATGATACCGCAATACATTATGCAACTGTTTATGTTAAATTTTTGATTTTTAGAATGATCGTTCATAGAAACGAGCCACAATGAACAATCGCTTTAAAAACTAATTTATCGTACTGAGAAGCTGCAAACGTAGCATACAACTCCTGACAAATGTTAAAATAAGTGGGGGAACAGCTCCAGACAGCAAACGTTTCCATTTTACAGTGATCGTTCATTGTGGTTACCATAGAAACGAACCACAACGAATGATCGCTTTAAAAACTAAATTATTATCATACAGAGAAGCTGCAAAGTAGGAGGAACCGTAGCATACAACTCAGCCTTTTAGCGCAGGAAATCCAGTTTTTTTTTTTTTTTTTTAATATTCCTCTTGCAAACTTAGAAAGTTGATCGAATAGCAGGTTTTACATTAGCATTAATTTTCGGAAGGGTGTAAAATCTGAAACTGAAAAGTCTGTTATTATTTTCTAATGCCATGCAGTGCTGACTTGTGAGCAACAGACCAAATCTGTGAGGCAGAAATCTGGGGATTCTGTGATGGGACCTTAAAACCACAACTTAGTTGACAGTGGGAGCCAAAATAGGATTGCAGTTGTAGACATACAGGATATTTAAGTGAAAAAGGACACCGTGGGTGGGAATGTGAGTGACGTTGTAAAGTGGGCGTTAATTAGGTTAGTTGTAGTGTGGACCCGAATTATAAACCCTGGGATTGTCCCTTTAAGAAAGCATATTTTAACACCATGTAAAACAACACAAACCTAACTACAATGGTTTGCTTTTCCTAGTATGGGTTGAGTATTTATTGCAGCTGCAACAGTTGCTACAGTTTCTAACCCAGAAGATTTTTATTAGTCCAGCTTGTATATATTCAGGAAGGAACAACTAACAAGAAACAAACAAAAAAAACAAGTAGCTTTCTATTACCATTTGTATATAACCAATTAACCTGTGGTACTATTTCTAGGCTAGATTTACCTTTCATACACCATATACACGAGAATCTTCATTTTTTTGAGTCAGAAAAAAGTAAATCCACAGGTATTCTGTTATGTGAGAGCCTTACTTTCATTTTAATTTGCAAACGCTGGTTTTCTGAAAAGTTTTGGGCTTGAATGGATACCATAGTTTTTCCTTTGACCTAAGCTGTGCTTAATTTTCCTGATTCATGGTTGCAAAGGATTCTGAGTAATGTAGTTAATTTGCAACAGTGTGGAGATGCTCCCTAAGCTGTAGTTGGAGTGCCCAAATGAAAAACAATGAATCCAAGCAGAAAACGGGTATTTTAGGTATTTTACCTTGTCATTGAGAGAATTACTATGCCAAAAATACACAACAGCATATAGTCTTTGTATTAGGAGCCTGTTTGTGTAAAAAAATAAATAAAAATTACTTCATGGCAGTTCTTTAAAGGCTTTGGAAAAAGCTGTTTTAACTTCTTTATTTTTAACTGCATAATTTAAGCCATTGTATTGAAATTGCAGAGTTGCTGGGTAATTCATTTTCATTTGTTTTGCTATTACTTAGCCATAATGTTTTTGCTTACTAAGTAAGTGCAGTATGGTGATAGACCTTGTCTTAACTGTTTTATCTGTAGAGGCAGATCCTGAGCAAAGGTTATCTTGCAGCCATTCCATAGAATATGTTTACTTTTTTTTGCAGCTTGAATTATTTCCTGAGCATGTGCAGCATTTAGAATTCTTACATATATTTGCCTGGGGGCATCCAGGGTCTGAGATTTTCTCAGAGCATGGTGTGTTCTTTCAATAACAATTTTTTTGGGATGGTTCTTTGTTTTCAAGAAGGAGACTGAATAGAGACTGAAGATTTCCTTTTCTACATTAGCTAGCTGTGACTGTTCATATTTTTCTGGGATGCCTCTGATCAATACATTATTTCTCCTTGCTCTAGCTTCCAGATCAATCAATTTGTTGTATTTCTTTGACTGAATTTTCAGTGATGGAAGAAGCTTTCTGTATTTCTTCTATCTTTATCTCATTACTCCGTATTCTAGCCTCATTTTTGTCCGGTCTGGTTATTATTTGATCCAAGTTATTGCCAAACGCTGTAAGTGTTGAAGAGAAAGATTTTATTTCTGTTTGCAAAGGCATTAAAGCTGCTTTTAGTTCCTCCATGTCAAAAGATTGATCAGTTTTTGGTTTCATTTGGTTCTTTGACACTTCAGCTTGAGATTTGGTAGTTTTCTGCCTCTTAGTAATAACTTCCTTGTCTGGAGAAGCAATTTGAGATAGTCTTGTTTTAGATGTGTATGTTTCCATTTGGTCCATTTTTCTTTGTTGTGTGAAAGCTTGCTTCTTTTCTTATTTTTTTTTGTAGCTGCTACTTACTGCTTGCAGGCCCAGGTACATGTACAGGAGTCACTGCTTCATCATCACCCAAATCCAAGGTATGCATTTCTTATTTTTACACTCAGAAGATAAACATAAGCTTCACTCAGGTAGCGACATGGGTTTAATTATGCAGGAGTTGCTTTTTTGTAGATTTACACTGCAGCAATAGCCTTAGATGAGGTTAGATTTGAATTTAGTAGTTGGAGCAAGCTGAAGTGCGTGCAGTCTAGCTGGCGGCCATCTTAGAATCCCACCAGAATTTACAGCCTTTAAAAGCTGTTTCCATTTCTTGGAGCTGTTCTGTGTGGCATACTGTCTATGATTTAACATAAGACAAGAGAATAACATCTATGAACAATGCACATGTTCGGCATCACAAAGGTACACAACAAGGTTGTCTTTTTCATGATTTCTGGCCATAACCACTACCCTATTTGTATGTGTGTGTGTGTGTGTATGTGTGTATATATATATATATATATATATATATATATATTTTTTTTTTAGTGGCTATTACTTCCACAAGGAGAATCTTACTGCTGCATGCCCTCCCTCTCTGTTGATCAACCAGGACAGTGGGTATTAAGAATAAACCCTTATTTTATGCATAAAGTAATGTCAGAAATAAATGTTAACTAGGCCATATATTTTCCTGCATTCTATCTCAGTTATGATAACAAAGGGATTATGTACTGCATTCCTTGGATGGTCACAGACAGAGTTTTGTTTACACAGAACTGGGGATTTAAGGAAGGTTTGCAGCTTTTGTTTCCTTGCCAGTAGTAAACTGGGTAGAAAACTGTCAAACGTTATTTTAGTGAAATAGTTGACAGATTGTGTAAAGTTTTTCCATTAAGAATATTGAGTAGATTTGCCTAAACTGTCTAATGTTCATTCAGCGAAAGTACTGGCCACATCTAAAGCTCCATTTGCAAAGATTCCATGGGTGAGATGTGTGGCTGCTACTTGGTCTTCCTTGCATACATTTATCAGACACTACAGACTGGATGTTATCTTGAGACAGTGAGCTTTCTTTGGCACCACAATTGTCAAAGGGAATCTTGTAGAAAGCCACTCAAGATGTTGAGATAGACCATACACAAGATCATCCTAGATACAAAAATTGTGCTTACCCTAATTGAGCTGAATGATTTTTCTTCCATCTTTTTCAGCATACCTTCCCCCTCCCATTCCCCTTTCTGTAGTTGATAAGATGAGTTATTGAGGATTTTTTGTTTTGGGAATTGTATCTCTTTTTGTTCTTGCAAAGTTCACTGGGGACATCCGAGGTTACTTTGAAAACTATGGAAGAAGGAAGAGGAGTGCTGAGCTGATGCCTGGGAAAGTCTGCAACTCATTGCCTGAGAGACTGAGAGCTGGTGCTTTGGTTTTACCTGTTGGAAGATGGATAAAGGCTATATAGCTCTGTTTACATGTTAATACGTCTTTTTCACCTGTTGGACTTTGTTGTGGAGAAACTAGCCACTCTTTCCATCCTGAATGTTTTGCTATTACTTAGCCATAACCTTTTTTAATGACACTGTTTTAAAGTTTTCTGTCAAAGAACTTTGTTTTTTGTTTATGTGCCTTTTAAGACATTGCAGGATTCTTGTGATGCTTTCTGTAGGTTGTAAATCAGTTTTAAATTAAAACATCATATCTTTATAAAGTATGAGCAGGTCAAAGTCCTCTTTATGAATCTAAAGATATATCAGTCAGTACATCTACTGGCATGTACAGGCAAAGTGTTCAAATCCTTTAAACTATCTAAACGACAGACTGGTTTCAACCGACTGGACCAAACTGAAAATACCAAAAAAGTCACAACAACATATAAAGTGATGATTTATGGGAGAATGTTCAGTCTTTTAAATTGCACTGTAAATGTTTATTTCCTCTTCTTTGGTTAACCACCTCTGTATTCTTAAAGGAGAAATGCATCCGTATCCCCCCCATTGGTACCTAATCCTAGTTAGAAGTAGGTCTTGACTTAATATGAGGGCTATTTTATTGTAAAAGGGCATGGTGAAGGTACTTCCTCCACAGGTTGTTAATTTTTATGCCATTCTGCTTGTAATGCTTGAACCATTGTAAGTGGCATTCTGTGGTTGTTGGATGAGAGAGTATTAGCTGAATTATTTACAGAATGAATTGGTTTATCTTCTACTGTTTAATTTCTTTTTTTTGTACTAATTTTCTGTGGATTAAATGTTTTACAAAACCATGATGTTCTAAAAGATTTTACATTGTTGATTAAACTGTGCAGAATGTAAGAAAAGTTTGTTCAGGTCATTATTTATACAGAGTAGGTTGATTTGGCGGTTTTGTATTAGAACATTACCCCACCAGATGCGCAGTAGCAAGGACCACCCAAACCCCGCCCAGCACTTTGCTCATGACATTTATTTTAAAAAGTGCTTTGAATAAACATGGGAAAACCATCTTGAGTATGCTAAACATTATAATTATTTCAGTACAAAGCCTTTTCTCCCTTATTTGCCTGGTACCAGGATTTCCAATTTGCAGTGATCAAAAGCTTCGATAAATTACATCTTAGACTAAATAATTTGGCAGAACATGTACTTACAAATGCTGTACCGAGCCAAACAGATTTACCTATTCAAAGGAAGATAGAATATGCTGCATTTATACAAAACTATTACACTGAGAATTACAATTCTTTAAAGGGAAGGGGTGCAAACACATAATATGCTGCATGTATAAAAAATATTACACAGACTTAAAATTAGTATTCTGTAAAGGTGTGGGTGGCCACTTTTCTGGGAAGTCTTTTTTATTGTATTTTATTGTATGTATTTATTGTCCCACTGCCTCAGAAATATTGCTTGTTGCTTTATCTCCAGAAAAAAATGCTTAAAGAGAGGTGGGGTGTGCAGGGGGGTTTGCCCCCATGCAAAAGCAATTACTGCACATCATTAAAACAAAGAAAGGTGGGGGGCACTGGTTATGGGCATGGACTGCAAAACAGGAGCTTGTGGATACTACATACATACTGTCCTTCTGACCCACTTCTTACCCTACAACACAGTACAAAGTGACAAAGCAAGTCAGACACCCAGGACATGCTGTGCTTACGATGGGAGACTTATTAATTTAGAAAATGAGGATAACTTTATTTAATCTCTGTTACATATTGTGTACTATAAGCTATAGTAACTCTAATTAAAGATAACATAAAAAAGCATGAAGCCTGTGTTTAAAAACGGCCAGACAATAAAAATTTACAGTGAATATTCATCATCTTACTGTATAATCTGCATGGCTTGTCACTCAGCCTTGTCAATCCTGTAGGACACGCTCGTTCCTGTGCAAATATCGTGGTGGGGTAATGTTCTAATACAAAGCCAATCTGGCAACAGCTGTTTCTGGAGAAACTGTGTTCATTTTTATCCCTTTGTTCCACAGCAAACTTATGTTGAAACCTTGATGATTTAGGATAAATAGTACAATTCTAGTCTCCTCACTTTGAAAACTTAAATGTTTTATTATATGGTAAAGTAGAGTTATGACTATTCACCAGTCTTATACTGTGTTGGAACTAACATTCAAGGAATGCTCTTGAGCTTTCAGATATACTGTTTCCTATATATGAGATTTCTATGCTGCTTTGTATGTTAATGACACTGCCCTTTTGTGGTACAGATTTGATTGATTTTACTTGGACAATCCTTGCCTGTCTTAACAGAAAGTAAGAAATAAGAGTTGTCTGTGAAAGTGTTTTGGTTTTAATGCTTGGCGCCTTATAATCTGGAAGAAAAGAAAAAATAAGTAAAGGTAAAAAAACACAGAGGTGTTTTCTACTGTCTTTTATGTGGAGGTAGATTGTTCAGTTTGCCTCCTGGCCATTGTAGAAAATGACTTGACATTTTTGTAGTATCCCTCTTTTAGCAGTCAGAGACCCTGAAGACTGCTTTGCCTCCTATATCACACAGGTACTTGTCCTGTAAGTGACTCCCAAAGACCCAATCTATACAGATTAGGGAACCTTGCAATTCTTTCCATTGGTCCAGAACAATTTATGGGTCTTTGTGCTGCTTGCTGGATCTGATCAGACAAAGCTATTTCTCCAACCTTAAGTGCCTCTAGCTTCCCCTCCCACAATGCACCTGTGCTGTCTATATAGTCACTCAAATCTTATTTGCAGCTTAGTATCTCTGCATGATCCTTTTAGCTGTGACAGCTAAAGTGCTCCTTTGGTTTCATTATTGCTAAATGTTTACTTTTTTGATCATTTTTGTGGTTAGACCTCTCTGGGTGACTTTGTCATTGACCTGTTGCACTAGTGCATTTTCTTAGTCATTTTAGCTAGTGTTTGGTAGTACCTTTTCCCTTACAGGTAGTTGTGTGTCCTTGTTTGGTTTTAATGGTTCAATTACAATGATTGATAAAGAAAATGAAACAAGCTTTAAGAAATGCTACACATTTGTCATAAAATCCCCCCACAAGATGGCCATAATATCTCTGCTGTTTGGAGGTACATTGTTGGTTGAGTGTAATATTTGCAAAGCCTTTGACCAGAGGGTGCCTTAACTTGGCGCAATAAATTGGTTAGTAAAGGGCTTCTACCTCCTGATCCCATGGCAAATAAGCCCAAAAATTCAGGGAATAGGATCGTGACAATGACCAAGATGACTTGAGAAAAAGAAAATCTGATGGCAAAGTCACATCATGGCTCTAAAAGTAGCCAAGTAAGATTCTACCAGGGTAGATTCAATGCCTTTTGTTTTGGCTGCAGTTTCTTCAGCACTGAGTGGCATGCAGTAAGTCCTGACAACAACAAGCAAGCAAGACTTCTTTGGAGCATGTCGCTTGTCTCATGTATTCAAAAGAGACAAAGTGGTGTATGGGTTCAAGATATTTATTGTACATGAACAAGTCAGGAACTGTAATAAGAACAAGTATTTAAGCTGATTCACTCATTACTTCAAACACACTCGCATGTGCATCTCCATTCATGACTGCATTCACTCTGGCTGACTGTACGAAATGGCACTGACCTTACACATGCTCAGTATTTATATGTACGTGCTATCTAGCTACAGTGGCTGAATAGGAACAATACAATCCATGATCTAAATCCTCCCTTTGATTTATTAGCCATGCAATAGGAGAACAAGACAATGTATATGCTAGATAATATTCCATTATCAACAACAATTCAAACTCAAATACAGGTCACTGTTTACTTTGGATTGGGTATGGAAACTCTGCTCGATCTGGTTATATAAAAGCTTTGATTGGATTTAGTAGCAGGGACAGTCTCTTGGGAATTCTTCTCAATAGGAACTTTCAGGATAACACTGGAATTATTTGAAGAAGCTGTTCTGCTGTGTCATCTGTTGTGAGACAAAGTATATTCTTTAGTTTCTTCTAAAATCCATTCCTTCTGACTGAACAATATGACATCTCAGTCCTTCACAAATATTTTTCATAATACCCACTCAGTCATATCCTTTGAGTATCTATATCCTTATGATCTCTCCTTGCCTTAGTGGTCTAAGAGATTTGCTAGATTTATCATAGTATAACTTGTGACTGACATTTCTTCAAAAGTTAGCTTTTGACCAATTTGTTATTTGCTGTTGGAATCAATAGTTTACTGATCAGTAAGGTTGTTTTTGTCTGTCTAGCCATTAATCTCTGAGCAGGTGAATCAAGTAAGTTATCTCTGGGAATGTTTCTGAGATTGAGAAGTTTAAGGAAAATGGTACAATCCTCATAGATTTCTCTAGCAAACATTTCGCACTTTGGACTGCTGCTCAGCTAATCCATTGGACTGGGGACTCAGGACTATTAGTAACATGGACAAAGTCCCAAACCTCAGCAAATCTCTTGAACTGCTGACTGGTAAACGTACCACTGTCCGATACAACTTTGTGTGAATTACCATGCACAGAAAAATGTCTCTTCAATTTTTTAATGACCGTGCTGGATATTAGATTAGGAAGAAGGTCAATTTCAAACCAATTTGAGTAAAAGTCTACTAACACTAAGTAAAAATATCAGCAACCGTTGATGGTAGTTCAGGAATTTGGTTTAGCTGATGTGGTGTTTTTGTTGATGTGGTTTAGTACTATTGCAAATGGTACATGCTAGAGTTTCCTTCTCTATATCTTTTGACATAGAAGACCAAAATACTATGCCTCTTGCCCTTTTGGTACACTCAATACCAGGGTATCCACAATGTAAAATCTTGTTATATTCCTGTTGTAACACTGAAAGAATAACTACTTTAGGACCTTTCATGATTCCATCTTCCATGAGCTCATCTCGGTAATGAAAATATTTCTGTATGTCAGATGGTAGAGTGGTTTGTCACACTGGCCATTCTTGACTGTTAACATGTGTCAGCTTCTGAAGAGCTGGGTCTAAAACTGTGTGTTGTCTGAGTTCGTCAAGGCATGATGAGGAAAAACCTTTGACTTCCATGACTTTGAAATATGTTTTCTCATTGTCATGCTGTTCTGTGGTTTGTCTGGGTGCTCTTGATAAAGCTTCAGCAAGGTATAAATATTTCTCTTTTGTGTAGACAATATTGAAATTGTACTTTTGCAATTTTAACATCATATATTGCAGACATGCTGAGGATTAACGCATTAGCTTTTTTCAGAATTGTCACTAGAGGTTGGTGATCAGTCTGTATTTGAATAAGTTTGCCATAAATATAACCACTGAACTTCGAACATGTGAACATTACTGCCAAAAGCTCTTTTTCAGTTTGCGCATACTGTATCTCTATTTGGGTTAAAGTTTTGGACGCATAGGCTACTGGTATGTCTTCTTGAAGACATAATGCACCAAGACCATACTTTGAAACATCACATGAAGAGTTACCAGCCAGTATCTCAGAGTGGGTGGACTGGCTTTTATTCTGTTGCAGAATGTCAAATGCTCTTTGGTGGCATTCTAACCAGGACTAGTTTACATTTTTGCATGTCAGCTCATGTAAAAATGCTGAAACTCACTCAAGTCTCGGACTTTCCTAAATTTTTGACCATGCCAAAAAAATGTTGCAAAGATGTGACATTGTCTGGAACTGGCATCTCAAGAATTGCAGCTTGCTTGCAAGGATCTGGTAAGCCAGAAGTGGTAAAAATTAACCAACATGAGAAACTTCTCTCAGCTTGAATTTACATTTCTGAGGATTCAGTTTAAGATTGACTTCACATGCATGGTCTACAACTTTCTTGAGGTACCCATCATGTTCATCTTCACCATTGCCTCCTACAATAATGTCTACTATGGTAGCACATGGAAAACCTGAAAAAAATTGCTCCATCGTGTGTTGAAGTACTTCACTGGCAAAATTTATCCCAAATGATATTCTCAAAAATCTGTACTTTCCATATGGTGTACTGAAAATAGTTAACAATGAAGATTTGTTATCCGGCAAAACTTGCCAAAACAAACTATTTGCATCTGAGACTGAAAAAATAGTGGCATTTGGCTTGAGAGCTGCTACTTCTACTGTACGCATTGGATGATGAGGATGTTTAAGTGCTTCATTTACATCTCTCAGATCAATACGTATTTGAATATCATCTGAGATTTTCTTCTGAACTACGACCATGGAGGATACCCAGTCAGTCAGTTCTTTTACTGGAGTTATTGCACCTGAATTCACCATTTTGTCTAGTGCTGTTTTTACTGTACTCTGCATTGCTACCAAAATCTTCCTTGCTGGTCTGACAACTGGGCTTACTTCATAGTTTAAGTTCACAGAATATGTGACTGGCAGCTTGCCCAGCTCATCTTTGAAAATATCAGCATATTCACTAAAAATATTCTGCATAAAACTATCATGGTTGTTCAGACTTCAGTGATGAATTTCGTTGTTAAATAAAATCTGTCCCATTCTCAAACTGTCTCCGAGGCCCACCAATGACTGCACTTGTCTTTTGGGTATGTAAAACTGCAAGTCATAAATGTTCCCAGCAGAATGGCATGTGAGAACTACTGCACTGTCAGTTTGAATCTTTTCACTATCATAAGCAACTAGATGTTCATCATGTTTCACTGCTGCAGTCATTACACTTGGGTTATCCTGCTGTCAGGCGGTCCTGCAGTCGGCCAAAGTTCCAAAGTCTTGGTGCAGCGTCGGTTGCTGTCGCTTCTTCCCTGATGTCAGTGCGCCAGGAGTATATAAGATGCAGCCAACTCCATTTTCTTCAGTCTTTCTTGCCGTGCAGTGCCCGAAGCAAAAGCAGTTTGCAAGTGCCAGTCGGCCGACTCCTGAGATTTTCTACTCGAATTTCAGAACCGAAGTCTTCAATAAAGCTAAGTATCCTGTTGGGGAAACTTTCTTGCCTCAGACCGATGTCAGTAAAAGTTAATAATTGTATTTCTTGTGGGAAGCAAATACCTCTTAAGGATTTTCATTCTTACTGTATTCCATGCCTAGGCCCAGACCACGATGTCACTAGTTGTTGGTTTTGTGCTAGATTTAACAAACACATTATTAAACATCGGTTTGACTTTGCTCGCCATTACTTTGGCCGAAGGTTCAATTATACCATGCCGTCAGAAATAACCTACGACCGGAATACACAAAAAACGCAAAGACAAGGATAAGGACAGGCATCCAAGGCTCAAAACTGACGATGAAGCCTCTTCTAGGCCAGTCGCCAGTTCGCCGGTTCTCAGTGAGGCGCTTTCACAGCCCCTGACACCCGCTACCTCAGAGCCACAGACCGCCTCCGACTCCCACGTGGAGATGTCTAGGCCTCTGGAAACTCAAGGTATTGGGCCTACAGAAACTAACCCCTCAGATGGGTCCGGAGCCGCTGAGCAGGCATCAGCTTCTGAGGGTGTTTTCAGACCTTCACAACTTACCATTAAATCTACAGCCAAGTGTAAAACTCCATTAAGGACAAAGAAGCAAGTACAGCATTCACCTGGACAGGCCTCCATGCCTAAAAAACAGATGCTTAAAATGGCCGAAGACTTAATTACTCTGATCGGGGGTTCCTATCCCCCTCCAGATAAAAGGCCTAGGCAGGATACAGGCTATGATTCCTCTGACCAGGTTTCCATTTCTTCTGATTCCTCTTCAGACCAGGGATACTCTTTACCCCCCTATGAGGACTCTGATACTGAAGAATCAATCCTTCAGCCTCTCCTCCTGAGGATTACTCTTTTGGGGAAACTTTACATACCATGAGGGAGCATTTCCATTGGGAGGGCCAGGATTACTCAGAATCCAAGAAAAGGCTCAGAGACTTTTTTATTGCCTCAGCACAGGCCCCTTGCTATTCTGCCAGTGTTAGATATTGTGGATGATGTGTTCTCTGAATCCAGTTTAAATCTTGATTCTTTGCCCCCTGCTCCAGTCAAGCCAGACAGGTACTACAGAGTCCCTGACTCTCTCAAATTTCTGTATAAAAACCCTGTTGCTGACCCAGAAACTATTTCCCAGAGTCCCAAAGGGATAAAGGCTTCCACAGCTAAAAATCCAGTTCCCTCTGACAGGGATTCCAGAGCATTAGACAGATGGGGGAAGAAAGTTTACACTTCTGCAACTTTAGCAGTGAGGGCTTTAAATTGCCAGTTTCACATGCTTAAATACCAACAATATTTAATGTCTCTGTTAAAACAGAAAATGCTTACAAGTTCAGAACATCTTGACTATAAGGAAATGCAGGATTTATTGCATGCAGCTGAACAAGTGGGAAAACATACTCTGCAATGTGGTTTTGATTCATTAGAGGCTTCCTGTAGAACAGCAGTTACAGGATCTGTGATACGAAGGCATGCTTTGTTAAAAGAACAAGGTTTACCTGATCATGTTAAGGCAAAATTATTGGATGCTCCTTTACAGCAGGATATTTTATTTGGTGTTAAGGCAGAGGAGGTATTAAAGAAAATGGAGGATAAGGCAAAATCTATGCAAACAGTGAAGGATTTCTTACAGGTACAGCCACCTCAATTTAGCAGAAATTGGCCCTCCAGAAATTGGTCCTTTCCAGTGTCAGACAGACCACAAAGAGGCAGATACAGATGCCCAAGAGGCAGATCTCAGCCCCAAGGCTCTTACAGACCATGACAATGGGGTACATCAACCCCAAAAGGAGGGGAAGACAAGTTGCAACCTTATAGGAAACAGTCCCAATGACTCCCCCCTTCAAATGCCAAGCACTTACCTTTTGGAAACTCCCTTAGGGGGAAAACTAACACTTTTTTCACAAAATTGGCATATAATCACCCAAGACAAATGGGTTCTGAATATTGTGTCTCAAGGTTACAGGTTCCACTTTCACACTCTACCAAGGCTAAAAGGAATGCCAGACCTGCCACCAAATTAATGGGCAGAGGCACAAAAACAAATTACAGCCCTCATGGACATGAGAGCTATTCAAAAAGTGCCACAACAGGAACAAGGACAAGGATTTTACTCAAGACTTTTCCTGGTCCCCAGAAAGGACAAAGCCTGGAGACCCATACTGGACCTTTCTACTCTAAATACTTACCTGGATGTTCCGACATTCAAAATGTTGACTCTTCAGCAGCTTCTTCCCATGCCGGGCAAGAAGGCTTGGCTTGTTACTTTGGACCTCAAAGAGGCATACCTGCATGTCCCTATCAGACAAAATTGCAGAAGATACCTCAGATTCATAGCTGGCTCAATGCATTACCAATTCTCTGCACTGTCCTTTGGCTTATCTACTGCGCCCAGGGTCTTCACAAAATGCCTGGCACCAGTAATTGCATTTTGCAGACAAAAAGGAATTCAAATATATCCATACTTGGACAACTGCCTTATTCAAGCAGAGAGCAAGGACATTCTTCTAAAGCATTTGGCATATGTAAAAAGATTGCTAATTTGCCTAGGGTACACAGTAAACGAAAAGAAGTCAAAACTAGTGCCCTCACAAGAGATAATATTCCTGGGTGCCAACTTAAATACAACAGCCCAGATGGCTTATCTCATGCCAGACAAGCAAAGACAACTGACTCAGTACTTTCAATT
Source organism: Protopterus annectens (assembly GCF_019279795.1). NCBI lineage: Eukaryota > Metazoa > Chordata > Ceratodontiformes > Protopteridae > Protopterus > Protopterus annectens. The sequence goes on along the minus strand of NC_056747.1, from coordinate 543,974,385 downwards.
GATGGCAACAAAAACCCAACTCCCTGCAAGAAAAATTCTGCAGGCCTTGGGGTTCATGGCATCCTGCATACTACTGATACCATATGCCAGACTGCATATGAGGAAATTACAATGGTACCTAAAATGTGTTTGGGCTCAACACTGTCACAGTTTGGAAGCAGTAATATCACTTATTCCCTGCCTACAACAGGAGTTTTGATGGTGGGCACAGGCATGTCACCTCAACAAGGGACAGCCTTTCACTCTACCCACAGCCAGGCAAACACTAACAGATGCTTCGGATTACGCCTGGGGAGCACACATGGCAGGAAAATGTATTCAGGGCAAGTGGGCCGCAGACCAAATGCATCTTCACATCAATCAAAAAGAGATGCTAGCTGTACAAAATGCCCTAACAGCTTTCAAGGACCTTCTGCATCCAGGACAACTATTGCTAAAGACAGACAACACCACCATTATGTGGTACATAAACAAGCAAGGGGGCACTCATTCTTATCCCCTCTGCAGACAAGCCATGACCTTGTGGAACACAGCTCTAATCTTTCAAGTTCATCTGCAAGCACAATTTCTGCCAGGAAAGAAAAATACTCTGGCAGATGACTTAAGCAGAAACATCATGGATCCTCACTAGTGGAAATTAAATCCACGAGTATTCAGCATGATAACACACAAATGGGGGAGCCTAGACACAGCTCTTTTTGCCTCCCCAATGAATTGCCAACTACAGAATTTCTGCACAAGGACTTACCACACACAAGCATGGAAAGTGGATGCTCTCTTGTTCAGCTGGAAAAGCCTAAAAGTTTATGCCTTCCCACCACTGTCTCTCCTTTCAAAGGTACTCCTAAAAGCCAGACAAGAAAAGCCAAAAATGATCCTGATTGCCTCAGACTGGCCACACCAGCACTGGTACCCAATCTTAAAGAACTTAGCTCAAGGCCCACCATGGATTTTACCTCAAATTCCACATCTTCTGACTCAAAAAATCAATCAGATCCTGCACAGCCAGCTCAAAACCTTAAACCTGGCTACATGGCAGATTCCTTAGTCAAGCAGACAACACCTCTCTCTAAAGCTGTTATGGATGTCATTTTGGCAGCCAGGAGGCCTAGCACCAGGAAATACTACTCAGAAAAATGGAAAAGATTCTGTGCCTGCAACCAGGCTGAAAGCTTTGACCCTCTTGTCCCAAATATTCCTCAGCTATTACAATACTTAACTGAGATGCTGGAGAAAGGCCTATCCTTTTCATCCATTAAGATCCACGCCTCTGCCATCTCGGCTCATTACAACACAGATCCCCCTATTTTCTCTCATCCATTGCTAAAACAGTACCTCAGAGGGGCTAAAAACATAAGACCACCCCGGAGAGCACCAACACCAACTTGGGACCTCAATTTTGTCTTGGAAAACTAACTTTACCTCCTTTTGAGCCAGACAATTCAGCAGAATTAAAATATGTGTCATGGAAAACTGCTCTGCTTCTGGCAATAAACTCAGCACGAAGAGTCTCAGAGTTACAGGTGCTAATGGCAGTGGAGCCTTTCACCATTTTTCACCAAGACAGGGTTTCTTTAAGAACAAACCCTTAATTTATGCCAAAGGTGGTCTCCAGTGTGGCTCTTAATCAAACTATTCACTTGGCAACTTTTTATCCAAATCCCCAGAATAAAGGGGAGAGACTTTTGCATTCATTGGACATACACAGACAGCTACGTTTCTACTTGGACAAAACAAAAGCTTTCAGGAAAACTGAGCAATTGTTTGTAGCAAATGCTGCAGGATCACAGGGAAAGGCTATTTCAAAGCGGACCATTTCAAAGTGGAAAAGACACTATATCCGTTTCTGCAACACACAGCATGGGAAAACTGTACCTAGCAACATTAGGCCACATTCCACCAGGGCAACAGCCACTTCAACTGCCTACCTTAGAGGAGTACCTACCAAAGATATCCTGGAAGCTGCAACTTGGAGTTCAGTGCACACCTTTACCAAACATTATCACTTGCCTCTTTATTCTAAATCCAGAGCTGGCTTTGCCACTGCAGTGCTGCAAGGCCTCATAGCCACCCCAAATCCTCTATAGAACCAGCCACCCTACCTCAGCTTTGGGATTCAACCCAAGTGTAATGACTGCAGCAGTGAAACATGATGAACATAGTACAGTTTTGTACCTACCATAAATGTAGATGTTCGAGTGTATTCACTGCTGCAGTCCAGGTTACCCTCCCTCCATCCCCTCTTTCTTAGCTGGGACTTATCTATACCTTTTTCTCCTATACTACCTATGTAGTATATTTGCTGGTAACTGAAGGTTTTGGTTTTACCTTTTTTGTATGTTTTATTAGCAATATGTATTGCCTACCTATTTGGGGGCACCTGACATCTGGGGCAAGAAAAACTGAAGAAAATGGTGTCGGCTGCATCTTATATACCCCTGGTGCACTGACATCAGGGAAGAAGCGACAGCAACCGACGCCGGACCAAGACTTTGGAACTCTGGCTGACTGTGGGACTGCCTGACGGCAGGATAATCCAAGTGTAATGACTGCAGCAGTGAATACACTTGAACATCTACATTTATGGTAGGTACAAAACTGTACTTTTTGCAAACTTTGCTGAATCAAGTTTCTCACCAGCTTTTACCTTCGCAAACGTTTGTGCTGATTTAACATTTCACTTGTATCCAGTATCTACTTTAAGCTTTACAGGTTTTCCATTAATCCAAATCAGTAGAAAATATTTCATCCTTTGCTGCCAACTGATCACAGACACCAGCAACAGAGAAAGCTTGCTTATGGCTTTCTAACTGATCTACTTGCTTCTTCAGATGTTCTCTTCTGCTAAAAGATTGTGGTACTTTAGATCTGCAAAACCTTTTCAAATGATTTCACTTTTTACATTTGTAACATTGCTGACCAAAAGCTAAGCACATTTCTCATTCAAGTTCATGGTTACCTCCACAATTATGACAGTTAAAGATGAGATTGTTTGTAGCGGCCCCATTTGGTTTATGGTTAAAATTGGGTCCTGCCCCATTCTTTGGCTTATATCTCCATTTGCACCTAATTTTATGTTGCACATTATCAACATTCGCACTGGTAGACACAGTCTGCATGTTTTTCTCATTCATAAGCATATTTGTGTAGTTTTCTGTAAGCCCATATATTTGACAAATCTCCCAGTGTTCTTTCTACGTCACACCAAGTGGAAGTATTATCCATACCCTGGATGCTCATAGGCAAAGAATAGTTGCGTAAAATCTTACCATAACCATAGCTGTCCTTTATTCTATGTTGTATTCTTTACATGAGGGGTGACTGCCAGCGATCCTGACATCTGGCCAGTATGCAAAAGCCTTTTACCACTGCAGGATACATCGGACATTGGAAGTAGGCCTACAGACAGCATAGCCCATAAAAGTGACATCCGCACCTGCCATCCTCAGAACTGAATGCTCCAGTAGGAACACCAGCTTAAGAAACAAAATGAGGTAAGCATATATCCACAGAAAAAAACATGAACCAGGGAGAAGGGTGAGAGAGACAGAATACTGCATCATAGAAGAGAAGGATGTCAATGGTTATGGTAAGATTTTGCACAACTATTATATGCCCTATTCCTGTGTTGAAGTATTCTTTACATGAGGAAGTGTACCATAGCTCATAAAGGTGAAAGGGAGGAGGAAGGAGCAGAGGTGCTCTCTACAAAGCCATGAAGAATGGCTCTAGCAAAACCCGCTCTGGGTCTGGAGATGCCATCCAACTTGTAATGTTTAGTGAAAGTGAGAACTGAAGTCCAAGTGGCTGCTACCAAAATAGAAGTAGAAACCAAACCCTTGAAGTAAAAGCACCAGAAGAGGGAACAGCTCTAGTAGAATGAGCTTTAACAGGGGAAGAGAGAGACTTACCATGGAAAACATAAAATTAAATGGCCTTGGAATTCCAGGTAGAAGTTGTCTGCTTGGAAATGGTCCTTCCCAGAGTCCTGGGATGAAAAGACACAAAAAGCTGATCAGATTTTCTGATAGCCTTAGTTTTATCCAAGTAAAGTCTTGAGTTGTCCATGCACATCCAAGGTATGTAGAACCCTCTCAGTATGGGTCTGTGGAGAGGGAAAAAAGTTGGGCAAATTAATAGACTGATTAAGTGACAACTAATTCACAACCTTAGGCATAAAGGAAGGTTTGGCACACAAAAAAACATATACTTATGAAAAACTAGGAGGGGTGGAAATGCCAAAAAAGCCTGAAGCTCAGATACCCTTCTGGCAGAGGTGATGGTGAGTAATAGCACAATCTTCCAAGTACAAAGTTGCAGGGAAGCTGTGGCTGCAAGTTCAAAAGAAGCCACAGTGAGTTTCTTTCCAGAACATAATTTAGATCCCAAGGCGGGGGAACAGGTTTCATGGGAGGCTTTTTGTGAAAGACGCCTGTTAAGAAAAGTTTTACCTCTAATCTAGAAGCCAGTGGAGGATTCAAAGGCTGATGAGCAGAAATGACTGATAACTGAAAAGAAGAGTAAGATGAGCCAGCCTTCAACAGTTCACACAAGTAGAGTAGCACCAAAGAAATGTCCACAGATAGTGGATCTAGGTTATGAGACAGACACCAGATGGAAAACCTCTTTGCTAAGTAGGATTTCTTGGTATTGGGTTTCCTGGCCTCCTGCACAACCCTAAGCATGTTCTCAGAAAAGAGGTGTCTGAAAGGAATCAAAAATGTATCACTCACAATGTCAGATCTAGAGTTAACAGATGTGGGTGTATGAGAGATCCTTGTCCTGTGTGAAAAGATCCTCCCCGTGAGGTAAATTGTGATGATTGCCCTTGGCTAAATGCAGAAGAAGAGGGATCCAAAGCTGTCTTGGCCAAAAGAGGGGTTGCCAGCAAGATGTTTGGTTTGTCCTGCTGAATCTTCAGCAAGACTTTCTGAATGAGAGGGAAGGGGGTTATGCATATAGAAACATCACCTTCCAAGAAATTGAAAGGGCATCCACCTTCCAGATCAAAGGACCTGGGACTATGGCCCAAAATTGTGGAAGTTGTCTGTTCAAAAGGAAGAAAAGAGATTGACTTGAGGTGTACCCCACTGATGGAAAATGTCCAGAAACACATCCCTGTGGAGCATCCATTTGTGGGATTGAGTCATGGACCTGCTCAGTGTGGAGCATCCATTTGTGGGATTGAGTCATGGACCTGCTGAGTGTATCTGCCACTGTGTTCTGATTGGAGGAGATATACACTGTCTGCAGAGTGACCTGGGACAGGTCTTGCCAATTCCCACGCCATGAGAGCTAGTCTGTACAGAAGATATGATTTCACCTCCCACTACCATTGTTTGTTTACATACAAAGTACTGTGGTGTTGTCTGTAAACAGTTTTAAGGGTCCTGGATGTGAAAGAGTATGGAAAGCCTGAAGAGCCGCAGAAGAGCTCTCATTTATTTTATGTTTGTGTTCTTGCCTTTGAGAAGGTATCAAATGCCTTGAACATTTTAGTTTGCAAAGGATGAACCCCAACCCATACCTGAGGCATCTGTGAACAGGTCTTGATTAAGAATAAGAGGATACGAGGGAAGACCTGGGTTTAGTGTAAGCTGCAGAATCCACCAATGTAGTTCTCTCTTTAGACAATGAAGAAGAGAAAGGACAAACTCCAGTGGGTGCAAATGCTGTCTCCAAACCGACTTTAGGTACCACTGAAATTTCCTCATGTAGTTTGGCCAGAGGCAGCATGGGGATAGTGAATGCCATAAATCCCAGCAGTTTGAGAAACTCCCTGGCTGTCAGAGTGCAAACGGAGAAGGTTTCAGAAATAGTTGATTAGAAACGGAGCTTTTCTGAGGAGGTAGGGAAGCCAACATTAGGTCTGTGGTTGCTGATAAATCATCCAGACCCCAGAAAGACATGACCCTAGGAAAGTGTGAGTAAGGACTTTCTGAAATTTATTGTGAAACTAATCTTTACAGAAGGAAAATGATGAAAAGAATATGCTGTTGCAAAGTCTGTGGAAGTGATGCCTGAAGAAGCAGGTCGTTCAGATAAGGGAAGACCTGTATACCATGGATTTTACAGAAAGTAATGACAGGAGCCAAGCATTTTGTAAATACCATTGTTGCTGTAGAGAGACCAAAGGGCAAAGCAGAGAACAGAAAATGTGAGGAAGCAACAGAAAAGCACAGACATTTCCTGTAGAGGGAATGAATGGGAATATGAAGGTAGGCATCCTTGATGTCAGTGGAGGCCAGAAAAGCCTGTGGAAGGATGAGAGGAAACAAAGTCTGTAGAGAGGGCATGCAAAAGGTAGGAATCTTTAGGAAAGTGTTGAAGTGAGAAAGGTCCAAAATGGGTCTCCAATGCCATCTTTCCAGGGTACAAGAGACATCTTGGAATAGAAACATCTCCCCCTTTGGGGAAGTTGAACTTTTTTATAGTTCCTTGGGACTTCAACTCCTGAAGCACCTCTGGAAAGAACTTGTGTTGTTTTTGCGGTGGTTGAGGAATTCCCATGAAGTTAGGGAGAGTTTTCTAGACCGTGAAGTACTCTCGGTGTATAATAGAAAGGAGCCAAGAATCTTGAGTTATGTTTTCCCAGGCTGGGAGAGAGAGAGACAGACACTGAGAAAGGGGGATGTGGAAGTGGCATGGGTTGGTAGTCACAGACTACTTGGCTTGTCAGGAAAGGGGCTGCTTCTGGGAATATGCTGAGTAAGAGGACTTAGAAGCAGGAGCTTTCCTAGCATTCTTTTACCTCTAGAAGGAGTGTGAGATTGTTTCCTAACAAAAGCAGTTTTAACTGGATAATTCCTTTGGAATTTAGGAACTGGAGAGACAAAAATGTGTCTTAAATCCTGTAGCTCCTTCCTTTTCTCCTGCAGTGACTTGAACACATTACCTGCAGCAGTCTTAAATAAGGCATTATTATCTATAGGGGCATCTGCAATCTTAGTCTTTGAATCATCAGGGAGTGGTTGAAGCTTCAACCATGAATATCTCCTCAAGACAGAGCCCGAGGTAGTGGCTCTAGAAGATGCCTCAGCTGCATTTAATAGAATGACAGGCTACCTGAGAAGCCCCCCAGAACAAAGCAGAGCTGAGACTTAACTTCCAAGTCTGAAAGGACAGAGAGAAGCTGACTAGCCTGGGAAAGAAGGGCCAAAGGGTACCTAGTCATATGGGTCTGGTAGTTGATAGCATGAAAAGCCAAGGTAGCTGAGGTGTACACCTTTTTCCCCCCAACCTTTCCATAATTCAACTCTCCTTATCAGTTGGGAGTAGAGTAGTGTTTGGCAAAACTCTGGATGATTTATCAGCAGCCACAGAAACCAGAACTGGATCAACAGAAGGGCATTTGTAAACAAAGTTACAGTCCTCAGGAACTTTGTAAAACCTGTCTGGCCTTTTAGGAGCAGGAGGTTGAGTATCCGAAGCCTTTGATGCAGAAGAGGAGGCATCAAGATAAGCTGGTAAAACAGGAGGCACAGCAGATGTTGAAGGAGAGTCCAACTGAAGCAAATCATAGTATCTTTTCTGCACCTCAGACATCTGAAAGCAGTCCCATTTGAAGTACTTCCTCATCCATGCAGTAGTCCCACCAAATGTGATATCCTCACCAGGAGACTCAGTATCATTAGATTCTTCCTCAGGGGAAGAATACACCAATGGAGATGTAATTTGGGCAGAGTAAGCCAAATATTCATCCTCTAAGGAATCCTCATCAGAAAGAACATGTTCTCTAACCCCTCTGTGAGGTGAAGAAGTAAGAGGGGAGACCCCTGAGGAAGGCCTTAAGGATATAAAGACCTGCTAGTTAGATGATGTTCCTGAGGAACAGAAACATGTTTAGTTTTCTGCTTCTTTTTAAAGTGAGCAACTGGTTTGTGTAAGGTGGAGGGGCCCAGCGTAGGCCCACCCAGTGCACCCCCTGTCTGGACATCCACCTGGACTAAGATCTGTGGGATATTTTGCGGTCCTTCTGAAGCAGTGAGTCTAGGTTGATTTAGGTTTATTTTATTTTATATTATTTTGTATTTGTGTACAAGGAAAGTCCGACTGGGACAGACCCTATTTTCAGCAGAGGCCCGGGGAGAAACACTCCAGATGCATGCATGTCTTTGGAATGAGGGACAAAACTGGAACACCCAGAGGAAACCCACTTGAATGCAGGGAGGACATGCAGACTACATAGAAGGCTCCCGAGCTGAGAATTGAACCAGAGAACCTCTTGCTATGAGATGGCAATACTACTGCGCCACCCAGGTTTCCTCTGTCCATACAATGTGGACATCTGCAAAACCTCCAAGAATGTGCCAGTAGCTGAATACCTGACGGCCTCCAAAGTGGTACCCATCGAGAAATCCAAGCCAATATCCAAATGGACCTCCAGGCCTTCATTGGCCAGAATAGGAGGTGCAGCCGAAGTTATAGGCTTGAGTTTCTTAGCCTTCTACCCAGGCTCAGCAGAAAGCCCCGACATACCGTTCATAATGTCACATGCTAATCTCTTAAGGCTCTGATTTTCAATGTAAATACTAAGAGAAAAATGGCGGCTCCTTAGGGTCTTCAGAACAAATGCCTGACAGGGCAAGACCTATGGTCTTGGCTGGACCCTAAACTGAAAAGATGCTTTTCATGAGTGCCTTTATGTGGGATTTGTCTGCCACACTGGCACTTGCCTTTCTTGGATGACATGTATTCTCAAACAAAAGCAATAGCAAAAAGTAAAAAAAGAAAACCCCAACAGGGCACTTATGTGAATTTTATACACCTGCAAACCACTGTGGCGAGCAGACCCATGATTAAAGATGGCATTCAGACTGGTGGCAGAGAACGTCTGAGGATAGTACATTAAGCCATCACTTTTATGGCCTACACTATCTACAGGCCTATGTGCGATGTCCCACATACCCTGAGTGGTAAAAGGCTTTTGTATACTGGCCGGATGTCAGGACCACTTGCGCCAGTCATTCCTCATGTAAAGAATACTGCAACATAGGAATAGAGGGATATCTGCAATTCTTTTTACACCATATGAAATCCTTCAGGAAGGATTCCCAATTCTTTACTTCATTTGTAACAGACAGAATGGGTAGGAAAGCAACTAGAATAAATGTATATAGGTGGTTGTCTGACTGTTTATCTTTTGCCTGTCAAAATTATAGAAAGCCATTGCCATGCAAGCCAAAAGCTCATTCTGAGTGATCAGTGGCTATGTTTACATCTTTTTCAGGAATTTTTTTATCAATGACATTTGTGCTGAAGTGAATTGGTCATACAGTGTACACATTTTTAAACCATTACAAACTGGATTTCATCTGGAGATCTAGGGCTTCTTTTGGACCCTTTGTCCTCAATGGTGTCTTGTCACGATGCTACACAGGTACTCCAAAAACTTAAGATTCTGACCCATCAGGTAATATGGAAGAATGGAATGAATAGGATAGGATATTATAATTAGACTTTCCACAGTGCTAGATCCTTTCATTCATGTCTGTCTGATACAACATCACTACTTCCCTCCTCCTTCCATTGATCTATAAGAGGATTCTGAAGGTGACCCATTTTTCTGGCTATTTTAGAGGCAGTAGACTGCATCTAAGGGAGACCGTCTTGAGAAGAGATCTGCACTGTAAGAGGGAAAATGTCCAGTTCTCATCCAGTAAGTGTTCTGAAAACTCATCACTTATATTGTATAGCTAGGAACAAAAGGATCTAGGGTTACGGTAAGAACATAACTACCATATATCACCCATTCTAGAATGCCTTTAATGTGCAAATAAGAGCTCAGAGCTTTCGTGTGCCTGTGGCTACAAAATTTGGATTGCTTCTAAAACCATCTGGAAATTCAAAGCTGATACAAGTACATTTTTTGCACTTGCTCTGTTTCAGTGATTTTTAATAACTCTGTGCTGCATTTATTTATTTTGTTGAATTTTATCACTGTTTTTAAGCCTGCACTTGTTAAAGAAATTCCATCTGCTTGTTACTGTACTACTCTTAAGTTGTTTTAATGGTATTCTGCAAAAGCTGTTCTGAGTTTGCCAAAATATTTCTTAAGTTTTGCAAATTTTTGTGTGTTCATTTATCAGGGTTAGTGAATTTATTTCCAAGGGTTCTTGATATTGCAGGAATCCTCTTCTGATCTCTGTCTCCATTTTATCCACCACCCCCACTGTTGTACTCTTAAAACTTGGTGGCTTTTGAGTTTCCCCCCCTCTACTATAAATTTAATATTGGACACTTCTCCTAGTCCTATAGTATCAGCTCATTTTACAGAGTAAAGTGAGATCATATGGGAAGGCCCATCCCTTTAGTTTCTTAACATTGAATTACCTTCTGTTTCCTGTCTTACTACTTAACAAAAAATATACTTAATTCAGCTCTTTTACTGTAATTGTGTATCTTCCTACTTTATTTTGCTTTTGCTGCTTGTTCATAAAAGTGTTCAATTGCATTTATTCTTCTGCATTAATTACTACTTGTTAGTGGTCTGATTAAATTGTAATTGTTATTCTAAGCCTCTTAGTTTTGGTTTAAGGACTTGGTCTTCAGGCCAGTTATTGTACATTAAGAAGGTTTGTGGTCTACACTTTTGTTGGAGGAGAGAGTAGCCTCTGCCCTTCTGAGCTGGAAAGTGCTGGGTGAAGGCTTATTGCACCTGTTGTTCTAAGTGTCTTTATTCCGATTTAAGCACTTGGTTTCCACACCAGTTATTTTACATTAGAAGGCTTGTGGTCTAGACTCTTGTGGCAAGATAGTGTGGTCTACATCCTTTTAAGCTGGAAATTGCTGGTGAAGGCTTATTCTGTGTGTCTTTATTTTATTTTAAGCATGGGTTCCAAACCACTTTGCATTAGGAAGATTTGTGGCAGGAGAGGATAGCCTACACCCTTCTAAGCTGGGAATTGATGGTTGAAGGCCTATTGTCTGTTATTCTGAAAGTGTCTTAGTTCTGACTTAAGCACTTGGGCTCCAAACCAGTTGTTTTACATTAGGAAGGTTTGCGGTCTAGACTCGTGGTAGGAGATTGTGGCTTACAACCTTCTAAGCTTGAATTGCTGTTTTATTTAAACTGTTTTTTGCTTTTGTGACTGTGATTTTATGCACTTTGAATTTTTAGTACTTCTACATTATGTAGCATAGGCCAGATTCAGGCTTGCTAAATCTAGACTGTTTGGTATCCCTTGAGCACTAAAAACAGATCTTCACTGAGATACTGAAAGATCAGAGGCATCCATTGCTTCCTACTAACTATAAGTGCCTGTCTTTGCTCTTATATTTCACTTTTAATGTGTATTTGCGTTCTACTGTCTGTTTGAATTGTCTGAACTTTTTTTGCCACATTTTCTGTATACTGTACTAGTTCAGCTGTAGCAAAGCCCAGTTCCAGGTTTGCTGTTTCTGGGTCTGTTTTGTAATTTCTGAGCATCAAATTCAAGCCATCTTTGTTGGTGAAGGCCCTTCTGCACCTTTGTTGGAGGAGGGTGCTGTGTAGGTCCCATCTAATCAAAGGTGATTGGACTACAGCTCAGAGAGAGCATCCCTATTGGCTAGATTGAGTTAAAAGGTCCCTATCAGTTCAGTGAAAAATCAGTTCAGCAAACGGCATTTTCAGTGCACTTACATCAAACATACTGTTCGGCAAACTGTTCATGCTGAGATCACAGTACAGTGAGGATTGGGAAATTTGCCCTTTTCCCCACAATAGTGCAATCTTGGAGATGTTCTTCATGTTTCACTGTTGCAGTCATCACATTTGGGTTATCTGCCTGCAGGTAGCCCTCAGCTGGCCTGAATACGAGAGTCTTCGGATTTCTGTGTCTGATGCTGTCACTTCTTCCATGACATCAGGGGTATAAAACATGCAGCTGATGCCATTACATCAGTCTTTCTTGCTGTGCGGTGCCCGAAGCAGAAGCAGTTTGCAAGTGTTGGTCGGCCGACTCCTGAAATTTTTGTTTTCGAGTTTCAGACCTGAAGTCTTCAAAAAGATAAGTACCCCATTGGGGATCCTTTTTTCTTGTTTTAACTGATGTCAGAAAAAATTAATAATTGTCTTGCCTGCAGAAAGCAAATACCTCATAGAGATTTTCATTCTTACTGCACCACCTGTTTAAGCCCAGACCATGATGTCCCTCTCTGTCAGTTTTGTGCCTTGTTCAACACCCAAAGTATTTCTCGTCGGGCTATTTTTGTAGCTAAATACTTTTGTTCTCGATCTCCATACTCTGAAATGGCTTTGTTACGCCATCCGACTACCAATCTTCTGAAAAAACATAAGGATAAAGACAGAGACAGACCGCATAGGTCCAGAGCTGCCGACAACACTTCCGTTAAGCTAGTCGCCAGTCCACTGATACTCAGTGAGGTGCTTTTGCAGCCCCTGATACCCACTACTACAGATTCACAGACCTCTACTGAGACCCATTCGGAGTCTGGTATGCCGCAAGATGCTTTTTTGACTATGGAACCTGCAGCTGTCTCTACCTTGGATGGGTCTGGAGCCGCTGTGTAGGCACCAGCTTCTGAGGGTGTTTTCAGGTCTACTGATTTTCATATTAAACCGAAAACTTCATTTCCAGCTAGAAATACTGAATTCCTCAGGCCTAAAGCTTGCACTACACCTAGAAAACCAATGACCAAACTGCATGTTCAGGCCCATATGCCTCAAAAACAAATGATTAGAATGGCTGAAGACCTTATTACCTTAATTAGGGGAAGACAGCCTTCCCCCTCTAAGAGACCTAGAACTGATTTTCTTTCTGAGTCTTCTGATCAGGAATCTGATATCTCTGCTCCTTCTGACTGCCAGGAGCTATCCCTCCTCTTCTGGAGATTGTAGATGATGTTTTCTTTGAATCCAGCCTTACCCCAGACACCTTGCCTCCAGCCGTACCCCAGACACCTTGCCTCCAGCTCCCAGGAAACCTAACAGGTACTACAGACTACCTGACTGTCACAATTTCCTCTTCAAGAATCCCACTGCGGACACAGAGACCATTTCTCAAGGACCAAAAGTCATTAAGGCTACTACTGACAAAACTCCTACCCCTTCTGATTGGGACTCTAGAGCTTTAGACAGATGGGGTAAGAAGGTATACACGTCTGCTACTTTGGCCATTAGGGCTTTAAAATGCCAGTTTCATATGTTAAAGTATCAGCAGCATATTATGGGACTACTAAAACAGAAAATTATGTTGATTCCTGACTGTGCTGAGCACAAAGAGTTGCAAGAGTTAATGCATTCTGTTTAACAAGTTGGTAAACATACTTTGCAATGTGGTTTTGATGCTTTGGAAGCATCTTGCAGGGCTGCTGTCACTGGGTCTGCACTTAGAAGGCATGCTTGGCTTAAGGAACAAAACTTCCCAGATCATGTTAAAGCTAAGTTACTGGATGCACCCCTTAAACCAAGACCACCTTTTTGGCAACAAAGCAGAAGAAGTAATTAAAAGGATGGAGGAAAAAGCTAAATTTATGCACACTGTTAAAGATTTCTTACAAGTACAGCCTCTTAGATTCAGTAGGCATTGGCCTTCAAAGAACTGGTCTTTTCCAGTCCCTTCCAGGCCTTCTCAGTCCAAACCCAGGAGTAGCAGACCACCAAGACTTCAGTTTCAGTCTATGCACAGATCTAAGCAGTGGGGGGCTCCCACTTCCAAATTAGGGAGTAGTAAGCCACCCCCTATGGAAAAATGGCACAACAACTTTTCCTTAACTCTTAAGCCCTGCTCAACTACTTGCTCCCTTAGGGGGAAAGCTCACCCAGCATGCAAAAAACTGGGAACTCATTACTCAGGACAAATGGGTTTTAAACATAGTTTCCCTAGGATACAGATTCCACTTCCACTCATTACCAACCCCAAGTGGATGGCCAGACCTTCTCCCAAATCTGTGATGGAGGCCCAAAAACAAGTGCTGTCTCTCTTCAGCATCAGGGCTATTCAGCCTGTCCCAGCAGAACAAAGGGAACAAGGTTTTTATTCAAGACTGTTCCTGGTTCCTAGAAAAGAAAACTCCTGGTGTCCTATCCTGGACCTGTCTATTCTCAACACCTTTCTGGTGGTTCCAAAACTCAAAATGCTAACTCATCAACAGCTTCTTCTATGCTAGCCAAGGATGCCTGGCTGGCAACCCTAGACTTAAAATAATCTTACTTGCACATCCCAATAAAGGAATCCTGCAGACAATACCTACGTTTCAGGGTGGGCTGCACTTCCCTTTGGCTTATCTACTGCACCAAGGGTATTCACAAAGTGCCTAGCTCCAGCCATTGCATTTTGCAGGCAGATAAAGATTCAGATTTACCCATACTTGGATGATTGCCATTATTCAGGCAGAAAGTCAGGACTTGCTATTACAACACCTGACATTTGTAACGAGACTTCTAACCTCACGGGTGCACCATCAGTGAGAAGAAATCACACCTAGTACCCTGCCAACATATTGTATTCCTGGGAACAAGCTTGAACACAACTTCCCAGATGGCATTCTTCACTCCAGAGAAACAAGTTTGTTTGACAACCTACTTCAACCTACTGGCCACAAAAACCCAGCTCTCTGCAAGGAAAATCATACAAGCCCTGGGGTTCATGGCCTCTTGCATTTGATTAATTCCATATGCTAGACTGCATATGAGGAAACTTCAATGGTATCTAAAAAGTCTATGGTGTCAACATTCTCAGGACTTAGAAGCAATGAATCCTATCATTCCTTGTCTAAGGACAGAGTTCCTTTGGTGGGCAGAGACCTGCTACCACAACAAGGGATTCCTTTCACTCTATCCCCTGCCACCCAAACCATAACAACAGATGCATCAGACTATGCATGGGAGGCTCACATGGCAGGGCAGTGCATTCAGGGCAAATGGAACCCAAAACAGATGCACCTGCATATCAATCAAAAAGAAATGTTAGCCGTACAGCATGCTCTGACTGCCTTCCAGAACAACTATTGGTAAAGACTGACAACACCACAGTTATGTGGTACATAAACAAGCAGGGGGGAACCCATTCCGACCCACCCTACAGACTAGCCATGGCTCTGTGGAACACCGCCTTGAACTACCAAGTGAACCTGCAAGTTCAATTCCTGCCAGGCAAACTAAATTCACTGGCAGACGACTTAAGCAGAAATCTCATAGACCCAGAGGAATGGAAACTGGAACCCAAAATATTCAAGCTCTTGAGGAACAAGTGGGGGACACCAGAGGTAGACCTGTTTGCCTCCCCTCAGAACTACCAATTGAACAAATTCTGCACCAGCACCCCCCACAGTCATGGTTGGAGAGTGGATGCCCTGTCCTTTACCTGGGAAAGCCTCTCAGTTTATGCCTTTTCCCCTCTGCCTCTCCTCTCAAAGGCTCTACTAAAGATCAAACAGGACAAGCCAAGGACAATACTGGTTGCCTCAGACTGGCCACACCAGCACTGGTATCCCCCTTTTGCGCACTCTGCCAGTGCTACAACCATGGCACCTGCCTCAGACCCCCTCCCTGCTGTCCCAGCAGGTGGGCCAGATTCTTCACCCTCAGCCTCAAACCCTGAACCTTGCAGCCTGGCTAATTCCCTGAGCTCACCCCTAGCAACCCTCAGTAAGCAGGTGCTGGATGTCATTCTTGAGGCAAGGAGGCCTAGTACTAGAAAATCCTACTCAGAAAAGTGGAAAAGATACTGTTCCTGGAGCCAGGCTCAGGGGAGAGCACAACAGTGCCCAGCTTACCCCATATTCTAGATTATTTAACAGAAATGCTCCACAAGGGTCTATCTTTCTCTTCAGTTAAGATTCATGCCTGTGCCATTTCAGCACATTATAATACTGAGCCATCCCTCTTCTCTCATCCCCTGCTAAAACAATTCCTTAGAGGGGCCAAAATTGTAAGGCCCCTTAGGAGAGCTCTCACTCCAGCCTGGGACCTTAACTTTGTATTGGAAAAACTCACTCTTCCCCCATTTGAACCAGCTGCTACAGCAGAGCTGAAATTCCTTTCGTGGAAAACAACCTTACTTCTAGCCATCACTTCAGCAAGAAGAGTGTCTGAACTGCAGGCCATCATGGCAGTGGAACTCTTCATTAACTTCCATGTGGACAGGGTTTCCCTCAGGACTAATCCATCCTTTATGACCGAGGTGGTGTCTAGTGTGGCTCTAAACAAGTCCATTCATTTGCCTACTTTTTCCCTAATCCTCAAAATAAGGGGGAAAGGATACTGCATTCTCTGGATGGGCACAGACAGCTTAGATTCTATTTGGACAGAACTAAGCCTCTCAGAAAATCTGACCAGTTGCTAGTTAGTTTTGCTGCAGGGGCAGAGGGGAAGGCCATTTCAAAGCAAACCATTTCCAAATGGATAGCCCATTGCATCCATTCCTGTTACAAGCACCTACCCCCACAAGGGATAAGATCGCATTCCACCAGAGCTGCATCTACCTCTTCAGTATTTCTCAGAGGAGGCCCTACCAGGGACATCCTGGAAGCTGCTACCTGGAGCTGTGTACATACTTTCACCAAGCATTACCACCTGCCTATCTTTTCTAAATCCAGAGCTGGATGTGCCACAGCAGTCTTAACAGGGCCTGATTGCTAGCCCCAATGCTCTTAACTGCCACCACCCTTCCTAAGCTTTGGGAATCAACCCAAATGTGATGACTGCAACAGTGAAACATGAAGAACATAGTACAGTTGTGTACACTTACCATAAATGTAGATGTTCAAGTGTATTCACTGTTGCAGTCCTGGTTACCCTCCCTCCAGCCCCCTAACTTCTCTTGGCTGTACCTTTCCTTCTTTTTTGGCATATATTATATCATATGTATTTGCTTTTTGCTAGGGGTATTCCATACCATATAATTGCTTCCTATTGTGGGGGCACCTGACATCTGGGGCAAGAAAAACTGATGTAATGGCCTCTGCTGCATGTTTTATACCCCTGATGACCTGACGTCATGGAAGAAGTGACATCATCCGACGCAGAAATCTGAAAACTCTGATATTTAGGCTGGCCGAGGGCTACCTGCAGGCAGATAACCTAAATGTGACGACTGCAACAGTGAATTCACTCTAGCATCTACATTTATTGTAAGTGTACACAACTGTACTCTGTGCATATAATTAGTGGGGGATGTGGGGGGTGCAGCCCCCCACATGAGCAGAATTTGATGAACTGATTTTCTGGTGAAATGCCGTTTGTTGAAGTGTCACTTTGATAGTGATAGACCCAAGTTTAAAGGGTTATTTCTTGTTTTTTAAGCCCTGTAGTTGCACTTGGTTACATGTAGCACACCATCTTCCTCTGCCATGTAGCAGTGGATCTGAAGTAGTCTACTTCATTTGGTCTTCAATCTGTGGGAACACGGATCCATATCAGATCCGAGCCGGCAAATATTACTAGCATCAGCTCTGAGCTCCAGATTCCTCCCCTTACCAATAATACACCTCCACTGCCTTCCATCCCCAGATCTCGTTTTCCGCGATTTGCTTATGCATCTTGTCTTCAGAGCTGCAGCTAGCAGTGGGTTATTTTACTACTGTAAGTTAAAAAACTTTCATTCTTTTTCATCGATCTAGGTTAGTTTATGTACCCCTTCTCCCCTCCCATCGTTTTGGCGTCAAGTGTTAGTCTGATTAGGTAAACAGTTAGAGTAGTTTGTTCTGTGGTGCCCCCCCCCCCCAGTGTTGTCCATAGACTAGCAGTGAGTCGGTATGTGTGTTAGAGTTAAGAAAGTTTTTTGCCTGTCATTTTTAAGGCTTTCTTCTTTCTCTCAGGATGGCTAAAAAGCTTGTCTTTAAGCGCTGCACAGAGTGTGGCCATAAGCTGTCCCCAGCAGATGACCACACTCTGTGTGTGTTGTGCCTGGGTGTGGCCCACCTTAGTGTGGATTGCTCCATTTGTGCCGGGTTAAACGCGCAAGCTTTAAGGGATAGGAAGGCCAAGTTGGCCCTCAAAGGTCTTCTTCCTTCTACCGACCCTCCTTCCTCATTTTCGGCTTCAGTCACAGCAGCTGCTGTGACTGCCTCTCCCTCTTCACTTCCTCTGGCATTTCATCCCTTCCAGGCTGGGACTCAAACTCCTGCATTTAAGCCTGTGGTAGCAGAGCAGAGGAGAGGTAGAGAAAGGGAGAGAGAGTTGAAGATGAAGGAAAGAGGAAGAGGTCCCCGGACCTCACTTTTCTGAGCAAGTCAACACGGATCTGTGACTCCCCTCGGCTCCGGTCTCTGAGGCTCTCTCCGGAGCCAGAAGGGGCACATCCAGTCTGCCAGGCCTCGGTTCCCCGACCCACCAGGTCGGAGTCCGTGGCCTCGTCACAGTCAACCCACTCCTTACCGGATATAGATCTGGGTAAGATGATGAGGTGCTTTATCTGTACACAGATCCAGATGGGGGTCTTGCCAGCCCCCCTCCCTCTAGAGAGGGGAACTCTCTTCCTTTCTTTCAACCCATTTCTCCTTCCCAGATCCGAACTTTGGCTTTGGAGTACTCAGATCCAAGGTTGGCCTTGGTCAGGGCGTCAGTGCCGACGGTACTTGTTTCCTCGATGCTGACAGCTGCCTGGAGTGTCTCGGATCCAACCAGTTCAGATCAGAACCGCTCTCGGAGGTAGAGCTTTGGAGCCAGATCCAAAGGAGTGGAACCTTTTCCATCGACTCCGACATGTCGGGCCAGGTCCCCTCCCTTGGAGCTCCGTCCACTTCGGGGCCAGCTCTGATTCTCACGTCGGACCCAGGGAGACCAGCCTCCTTATTAGCTTCTCGGTAGGTCTACTCTCCTTCGACATTCAGTGTAGTAGAAAGGGTCCTTTCTGTAGGATTGAGACCCCTGACCGCCCCCTTGGACTCCTCCCAGACCCCCTCAACTCTGTCTACGGTCCCCATTGTCTTACCAGAGGGACAGCTCATGCTCGAAGAGTCCTAGATGGTTCCCCCTGAGGAACAGATGGCTTGTGAGCGCTTTCCTAAAAGCCCCACTGGAGATGTGCCTTGCAAGGATACATGCAAGAGGCGGCACTTGGACTCCCTCTAGTCCCCTCACCAAGGACACAGATTTAGATGATGGAGAGAGTTCCCCATGATCACCTCATGAGGATGTCTCCTTTGGAGACTTCATGGAAATCCTGTGCCAGCAGGGAGGCTGGGCTGCCCCCAAGCCCTCTTCTGATGAGTGTGTTCCTGGAGGCTTTCAGCATGAGCCCGTCTACTTCCTAGGTGTCCCCTCCCATGGATCCTTCAGTGCATTTGATCACCTCGCGAGCATGGAGGGAACAGGACACCATGGAGCCTATCCCCAAGTGACCCAATAAAATTTTAAGCCCCCCTATTGACAGGCCATCCTGGAATAAGGGCTCCCCTGTGGATGCCATGGTGGTAGCAGCAACCACTAAGAAGGAACTTGCTCAGGACAGTTCCTTGGTCCATCCTCCTGACCAGGAGTCATGGGTGATGGACCGCCCAGGGAAGCGGGTGTATGCTTCAGCTACCTTTTCGATCAGGGTGCTGAATTACTTGACCCATGTCACTAGACTCCAGCGCAACCTAGTAAAGGAGCTGGAGGAGTCTCCACCTAAGTCCATGTTGCAGGAGGACAAGGCTTCATTCTCCGCAAAAATGGCCACTCTAAAAGCGGTATCAAATATGTCAATGCATCTCCTCTCCCACACTATGGAAGGAGTGGCTAGGGTGGCTGAGTCTGGCGTGTCCATGAGGTGTAACACCTGGCTCAGGTTGTGTCAATTTTCCGAACCCTTTAAGTTGTCTTTGCCAATGCCCCTTATGATGGCTCTACACTTTTCAGTACGATCATTAAGGAGACACTAGTCCAGAGTGAGAAGGATGGGAAGACTCTGTCTGCCATTGGAATCTGCTTCGCTAACCCTCAAAAGGTCTTTTTCCTGGAACCAGAGAAGGCAAAAGAAGATGTGGTTCCATAAGTCTCAGTATTCCCGGGACACTCAGGGCTCTTCTTCCCTTAGAGGCAGAGGGGGACAGAATGGACACCAGCCCAGAGGCAGAGGGGGGTCCACAGAACTTCGGGTCTCAAAAACCATTCTTGGACAGACCCGGGCAGCAACCCTGAGGGGTTGCCTGGCTGCTCTTCCCTGGGGGCAGTTGGGGGACAATTGTTCTTGCACTCAGTGGCATGGGAATCCATAACAATGGACCGCTGGGTGCTTCAAGTCATATCCAGAGGATATTCTGTCCCCTTTGTGGGTTACCCCATATCCCCCAGGCACTTCCTGGATGTTCCACCCACACAAAGGGAGGTAGTACAGGAAATTTCCATGCTGGTAGTAAAATGAGCCATCGATACTGTCTCCTCAGATCCATCTGGATCGGGCTTTTACTCCAGGTTCTTTTTGGTGCCAAAGAAAATGGGGGACTTGAGGCCCATTCTGGACCTCTCTACCCTGAACCTGTCTGTTGCCAAAGAGGAGTTCCAGATGGTCATGCTACAGTCCATCATGCCATACCTGCAAGAGAGTGACTGGTTGTGCTCATTAGACCTTCAGGATGCTTACTATCACATAAAAATGCACAGAAGCTCCAGGAATTTCCTCCGCTTCTGGCTATGAGCCAATCATTATCAATTTCGGGCCCTACCCTATGGTCTCACCACAGCCCCCAGGGTGTTTACCAAAGTGATGGTTGTAGCAGCTCACCTGAGGCTTTAGGGGATTCAGGTCTATCCATACCTGGACAATTGGCTCCTCACTGCTTCCTGCAGGCGTCTTCTTTCCCAAACCAGGGATTACTTTCTGACACTTGCCCTGAGTTTGGGCATCACAATCAACACATCCAAATCTCTGCTAGATCCTGTACAGGTGATAGACTATATTGGGACCAGGATAGATACTCTTCAGTGCAAAATATTCCTGACCTTGGAGAGAGTTCAAAACCTCAGGATGCATGTCTCCCTGATCTACCATTCCCACCTCCCAATGGCAGAATCAGTGTTGAGGGCATTAGGCTCGATGGCAGCGACCATAACTCTTCTCCTGTGTGCTCGCCTACATATGCGGATTCTTCAGTGCACTCAAGCAGTTCAATGGTACCTGTTGGAACTGCCATTGACTTATCCTATCCACCTAAGTCAGGTGTTTCAGTTGTCCCTCATATGGAGGATGAGCTCTCCTGACATTTTGAAAGGACAACCCTTTGTTCCAGCCCCAGCCCAAGCCACAGTAACCATGGATGCCTCCCAACTTGGGTGGGGGGGGCATTGTATGGGCAAGACAGTCCAAGATCTGTGGTCCCCCATAGAGACCAGCTTGCATATCAGTGTCCTAGAGATGAGGATGGTCCTTCTAGTGTTGCAGGCCCTTCATGCCTTTCTTCCTTTGGGGACAATTGCTATTCAGTCAGACATGTCAGTAGTCTGGTATATCAATAAACAGGGAGGGACCAGATCTTACCCCCTTTGTCGCAAGACCATGGGAGTGTGGGAATGGGCGATTTCCACCAGTCACTTTCTCATCGCAGTGCACATTCAGGATGGTCCAACACCCTAGCAGACAGGTTAAGTCAAACCATTCTGATGCCTTACGAGTAGTCTCTGAATCTGTCAGTAGTGGAACAGATCTTCAATGAGTGGGGTCAACCTCGCTGCGATCTCTTCGCATCTACTTCCAACGCAAAATGCAGCAAATTTTTCACTCTGAACCCTTCTCCAGGGGAGTCCCCCAGAGACATTCTAGTTCATGCTTGGCCTCCCGGTCTTCTGTATGCTTACCCACCAGTACTTGTCATTGTGAGGTTTCTGCAGAAAGCTTGTCAACTGGGGAGCAAGGTGTGATCCCTCATTGCTCCATTCTAGCCTCGCCAAGTATGTTTTCCCTTCCTTTGGTCTCACCTTCTGGCTCCACCTTGGATCCTAAATCCCATTCAGGATTTGATTTCACACCCCTCAGGGGTGCCTCATCTGAGTCTGGACAGCCTGAAGCTCACGGCTTGGCTGCTGCTGTTCCCGTAATTGCTAGGACTCCCGGACCATCTTTCTCAGTTAGATCTATTTTGGTAGCTTCTCATAAGTCTTTGACCAGGAAGGTTTATCGCAGCAAGTGGAAACGTTTTTCTTTCTGGGCCTCTCAGAGGAGTTTAGACCCTTTCACGGCTCTTATTTCCATGATTCTTGATTTTCTAGCTGATATTTTCCAGCACGGAGCTAGTTTTTCAACTGTCAAAGTTCAGTTGGCTGCCATTTCCCATATTCATGTGGGAGAGAATTCTGCTTCCTTAGCATCTTCCAGACTGTGTAAAGCCTTATCAAAGGCACTTTTTGCTACTCCCCCTGTCAAAGATCCTATTCCTCCGTGGGACCTTACTATGGTTCTCCAAGCTCTGGTCACTCCACCTTTCAAGCCTGCCGTAACTGCAAATCTAAAATTTTTGTTGTGGAAAACAGCCTTTCTGGTAGCTATCACCTCTGCTAGAAGGGTTTCAGAATTACAGGTCTTGTCCATCAAACTTCCATACATGATTTTTCATATAAACAGAGTTTCCCTTTGGACCAATCCATCTTTTCTTCCCAAGGTGGCTTCACCAGTCAATATCAATCAGATTATAAATTTGCCTGTGTTCTTTCCCAGTTTTACGAACAAAATGGAATACAAACTGCACATGTTGGATGTTCATAGACAGTTACGATTCTATTTACACAGGACAAAAAATTCTGATCAATTGTTTGTTTCCTTCTGTAAACCCTTTTTGGGGAAATCTATCTCCAAGGTCACTATAGCTAGATGGATTTAGTCATGCATCCTGCAGGTTTATAAGGACAGGGGCATGTCTGCTCCAGGTCAGGTAAAAGCTCATTCCACCAGGTCCATGGCTACATCTGCGGCTTTCAGGTCTAGAGTGTCTTTGGATGACATTTGCTCTGCAGCTACTTGGTCTTCATCTCATACATTTATTTCTCATATTAAATTGGATTTGAATTCAAGAAGGAGAGCATCCTTTGGTTCCATGGTGCTCTGGAATATCCTTCCATGAGGGCCTTCCAGGAGTTTTAATAGCTGAGGACTCTGCCCCACAGGTTGAAGATCAAATGAAGTAAACTACTTCAGATAAAAAAGTTATGTACTCACCATAATGTTACATCTGAGTAGTTGTACTTCATTTGTCTTCAATTGTCCCTCCCTCCTTCACGCATGATCAGCCTATGGGCTGCAGTATAGGTCACAAGTATATTATCAGGTCGGGTTCTAAGTATAAGTTCAGCAAACTCGATCTGGGGATGGAAGGCAGTGGAGGTGTACTATGGGTCAGGGGAGGAGTCTGGAGCTCAGAGCTGATGCTAGTAATATTCGCCAGCTCAGATCCTGTATGGATCCGTATTCCCACAGGTTGAAGACAAAGGAAGTACAACTACTCAGATGGAACGTTTTGGTGAGTACATAACTTCTTTTTACTGTTGGTGGTTATAGATCCAAATGTTTTGCTTGTTAAATTTTCCCTTAGCACTTTGCTTGTGGTCCTCCAGAGGTTTTCATGGCCATGCTCTACTGCTTGATTCCTGACTGTCCTGAACACAAAGAGTTGTAAGAGTTAATGCATTCTGTTGAACAAGTTGGTAAACATACTTTGCAATGTGGTTTTGATGCTTTGGAAGCATCTTGTAGGGCTGCTGTCACTGAGTCTGTACTTAGAAGGCATGCTTGGCTTAAGAAACAAAACTTGCCAGATCATGTTAAAGCTAAATTACTGGATGCACCCTTAAACCAAGACCGCCTTTTTGGCAACAAAGCAAAAGTCGTCCTCAAAAGGATGGAGGAAAAAGCTAAATCAATGCAAACTGTTAAAGATTTCTTACAAGTACAGCCTCCTAGATTCAGTAGGCATTGGCCTTCAAAGAACTGGTCTTTTTGAGTCCCTTCCAGGCCTTCTCAGTCCAAACCCAGGAGAAGCAGACCACCAAGACTTCAGTTTCTGGGTATGCACATATCTAAGCAGTGGGGGGGCTCCCACTTTCAAAGTAGGGAGTAGTAAGCCACCCCCTATGGAAAAATGGCACAATGACTTTTCCTTAACTCTTCCAAGCCCTACTCAACTACTTGCTCCCTTAGAAGGAAAGCTTGCCGTGCATGCAAAAAACTGGGAACTCATTACCCAGGACAAATGGGTTTTAAACATAGTTTCCCTAGGATGCAGATTCCACTTCCTCTCCTTACCAACCCCAAGTGGATGGCCAGACCTCCCCCCAAATCAGTGGCGGAGGCCCAAAAACAAGTGCTGTCTCTCCTCAGCATCAGGGCTATTCAACCTGTCACAGCAGAACAAAGGACACAAGGTGGAACACTAAGCCTAGCCTCAGAGGTTCCAACACACCTCTCACCCATTAGCCAGTCCTAAGTGTGACCTATTTTCCTGACCATATAAATTTACCTAACACTATGGATGGGCAATTTCTCAGTTTCTCTGTCCAGGTTGGTTGACATGGCCATCCTGAGACAGTGCGTCATGTTCACCAACAACCTTCTACACCTAGTCCACACAAACTCAACGTGAGAGCTGCAATTATATTAAGAACCTCAAATTCATGCTCTGTCACACACCAGTCAGTACATATGACAATGAGCAGAAACATACCTAAACACCAGAGACCTCCTAAATGCAAGCACGCTACACACATTACTTCCTCTGCAGAACAGAGTACACATAATAGCTCACATACTAGTGTCTCACCTGTCAAGCCCTTAAGGAAAAATACAAAACCAAACATAATAGTCATAGGTGATTCCATCTAGAGACACACAGATGTCCATCTCACCAGGCTGGATAAAGAAAAGGTCATGGTCAGCTGTCTGTCAGTTGCCAGGATCCACCATATCACACATGCAATCAAGTCTGTCAACAATAGGTACTGCTAGGACGCCATCATAGTCCATGTTGGTGTGAATGACTTGAGATATACCTCTCCAAACTATATGAAGACAGACATAACTGAGCCCTCAGACTGTGTGTCTCAGGCAGGTGTATCCCTAGCCTTAAGCAACATTTTACATTCACCTAGGATGATGCCTCAATGCAAACAGAAAATTATTAACTTCAATAATTGGCTTTGTTTCTGGTGTCATTCTAAGGGGATCCAGTGTCTGTTAGCCTGGGATGACATGATCGACAGACCTTAGTGCTTTGGTAGAGATGGACATCATCTGTTACCCCTGGGATTTTGGCTATTGGCTAAGGCTCTTGCCATCATCATAATGCCTTTTTAGGCAGTATCTTAAGGACAAAATTCCCAGTGTAAAAACTATATTTAAAAACAACCTCAAGGTTATGCTGCTAAACACTAGGAGGTTTAACATGAAACTGCACTCACTGGAAGCAGTCCTCGCCTTGAAAGACGTTAACATTTGTGCAGTCACATAGACCTGGCTCAAGGCTGTGGAGAACACCACAACCATACTGGGTTACACCTCCTCCCACACGTTCAGTCCACAAACTGAAAGCATGAAGACTGAAGGAGGTGGTGTATCAGTATTCATTAAAGATAAATACACCTCCAGATTGGTTAAACAGGAAGATTCCCTTGAGATACTTCAGGTGCAGTTAACTGTTGCTAGGACACCTATTCAAGTCATTGCCAGCTACAGGACACCCTCCATGAATCAGAACACCCACTCCTGCCTATTTGGATTTACTTGAGTTTATCAAGATACATCCAAACACCATGGTTTTGGGTGACTTTCCATCCATTGACTGGGTAAATTACTTGTGCTCAAACTCACTTACCTAAAGGTTCCTCGACTTTATTAATTCCAGTGCCCTGGATCAGCTGGTTGACACCAATATGGGGGACTACTGTAGCACCCCCACTGTGAGGTCTTAGCTGCTGAGATCTGACCACAAATCAGTCTCATTCAAAGTAACTATCACACCTGTCCCCCCTCCCCCAGCAGCAACTAAACTAAAAAATCTCCAAAGCAGATTATAACCTCTTGCGAGATGGTATAAATAGCTTCACTGCACCTCCCCCTCAGATGGAACTGGTAAGTATACAGAGTTTTACACCAGTACTTTATACAAACACCTGTATAACTGCACTGACTAAGCCATACCTAATAGGACCAAAACAAGCTCCTAAAGGAAGATTAAACCTGCCTGGTGGACAACTGCCATTAACAGGATTTACAATAAGAGGAAGAAATTGCTGTGTAAGAGTAAGAGGGAGCTAGTCCTAAACCGGAAATGCTCCCTTCTCAGCTTAAACAACCAAATAAGACTTTTTGTGAAATCCTGCAAAGCAAACTATTAATCCAAATTAGCTTTCTCAACTAAGGACAACAACCATAGGGCATTCATTAGTTACATCTGTAACCTAAAAGGAAAGGCCCAGATTTGTGCTGAGCTGGTAGTTAATTATACCACATATACTGAGCCTATGGATATAGCTAACCTGTTGGCCAACAAGTTCTGTGAAAACCTCACTATCCTGTCCCTGCCACATGTATCCCATGGCATCCCTACCACCTGTCCCCTACCTTGTATCTCTAAAGAACATAAATGCCCTCTCTAAGGCCAAAAATACAGCCTCTATGGGACCTGTTAACATCCCAGACTGCATCCTACATGGGTTCCAACAAGAATTAGTAACACCATTGGGTACTCTCTTCAATCATAGTCTAAGCACCATCTCAGCTGAATGGAAAATAGCCACCGTTATTCCCTTACACAAAGGTAGTACTTCCACTGACCCCAGAAACAATAGATCTGTTAGCCCGATTAGCATTATCTGCAAGGCCATGTTGCAAGTCATCTTGGACCTTATCAACAAAGATATAGGTAATCCCCAAACACTTGACCATACTCTGTCTGGATTTGTCAAAGGGAGATCATGCTTCTTAAAACAGGTGAACTTCGTCAAGACAGTCACCAAGGCCCTGGACGAGGCAAAATCTGCACATACAGCCTACCTAGACTTAGCCGAGGCGTTTAACGCTATCCCCCACTCAGGCATTATTGACAAATTCACCCAGCTAGGTATCTAAGATGACTTCTCTGCTAAATCTAGCAGAAGCATATCGGCATCATGCAGGAATAGAAATCAAACCAGAAGTAGATAAAAATCAGTCAGCAACTGAATGTGCCAAAAAAACAAAAGGAAGAATATAAGGTGAAGGACCAGATGAGAAGGCAAGAAATGTGGAAAAAGCATAAATATAGTTGCAAGTATAGAAAACTTGTGGAAGAACCTCATGTTGCTCAGGAACAAACACAGGAATGGTTAAGGAGAGGCAGATTTAAACCAAGAGATGAAAGGTTAATATTCGCAGCCCAAGATAGTGGGCTATGTACACGCTGGTTTACAAAGTCCATTGAACATGTGGGAGAAACAGACAAATGTAGGTTTTGTAAAACTGAATTGGAAACAGTCGCACACCTCATTGCGACATACTAATGGCAGAAGGAGTGTATACTGAAAGGCATAATAATGTGACAAGACTGTTGCACTGGGGATTGTGCAAGCATTATGGTATTGAAGTGGCTGAAAAACAATGGAAACATGAGCCACAAAGCATCATAGAAAATGATGGTCTGTATCACATGGGATCACCCATTACCAACAGTTCAAAAGATAAATGCTAGAAAACCAGATATAGTGGTCCAAGATAAAAAGACAAAAATAGCATTGATCATTGAATCACTACACCCAGTGACTACAGTGTCTTGCATGCAGGGAGAAACAGTCATAAAATATCAGGATTTGCAGGCAGAAACAAGAGCAATGTGGAAGAAAGATACCAAGACAGTTCCAATAGTAGTAGGAGCAATGGGTCTTATAAAAAAGAATCTACAATCGTATTTAGGTATGCTACCATTCCATGTAACCCTAAACAAATTGCAGGAAGGAGTCATTACTGGGCACATTGTGGGTGCTGTGAAGAGCACATTTGGCTGATATTAAAGAGTGAGACAATACTAATTTCATGAACTTTAATCGTACTTTGACTTAGGAATGTGGTCCATTCCCGTCATGGTATTAGAAACCCAAAAGACTTGGAGAAATTACAAAAAGCTAGGCATCACCCCTTATATCATTAGATGGGTCAATAACTGCCTCACTGATAGAACTCACACAGTCAAAATAGGGGACTCTACCTCCAACAGGAGACCTGTAACCAGTGGTGTTCCACAGGGATCAGTCCTGGGGCCTCTACCCTTTGGAATCTATTTCTCCAAAGTACAAGCAAAAACTAATGCTCTGTGGCTGACAAAATTTGCTGATGACTGCAAACTGGGAGTGGTCATAGAATCTCTAAATGATGTCAACATCCGACAAAAGGGTCTTAGACAAACAAATAATTGGTGCCAAAGTCATGGCCTTAAACTCAATGCAAAAAAATGTATTATCATCCCTTTCAGTAAAAGCGATGTTCCTGCTAACTACCACATCAGTAACAACACCCTAAGTATGCACTCAACGGTGAGAGGCCTGGGCACACAGGTTGACAGCAACCTTATCTTTGATCACAGTGTCTCCACAGTGGTAAGAAAGGCATGCTATAGTGCTCATCTCATAAGTAAAGGGCATTGCCTCCAGAAAAAAGAAGTTATAACTCTCCTCACACCTCCCCATCAGACTTGGAGTCCCCCAGGGCTCAGTACTAGGTCCCCTTTTTTTCTCCATCTTTATAAATGAACTTAGCACAGTCATACCAGAATCTACCTGCATTGAATATGCAGATGACTCGACCTTGATCTGCTCTGCCACCACCCCAGCAAATTTTACCAGAATAACCCAAAGCACCTTCAACAAGGTTGAAAAATGGCTATTAAACCAATGTCCAATACTAAATCCCAACAAAACTAAGTTACTTCTCTTCACCCCAACGTATAGGACCACCTCGCCACTTTTCAACATAACAGCTAATAATGGTACCATCATCTCCCCAGCAACCCAAACTAAACTGTTGTGTGTCACGATCGACAACAACCTCAGGTTTGATGTTCACATCAATCAAACTGTAAAAACTATCAATAAAAAATTCGGTAGTCTCTATAGGATCAAATCATTCCTCACGCCACAGGCTAGAATAGCAATAGCCTGCTCCCATCTTCTGTCTACCCTTCTTTATGCCTCACCTCTCTTCTCCCACCTGAGCAAAACTGATCTTAATAAATTGTCATCATGTTACAGCCACATTGCCAGATTTGCAACTGGCACACCCTACCATACCCACCACTGCCGGAACCTAAATCTCCTGGGCTGGCTGGAACTACCCCACCTCCTACAGCTCAACCAGCTCATAGTTGCCCATAAAATACTCCACCATCTGGAAATTACTCCAGCCCTAAGAAACATAATCTGCCCCTACAGCAACAATCGAACACTCCGCTCATCCACCAAACTCCTAGTACTTGCAATCAAATCCAACCATGCTGTGGGTGACTCCCTCTTTGCCAACTATGTTGGTAAAAACTGGAACTCACTACCAGCTGACCTTACCCTAGAGTCTTCACCAAGGATATTCAAATACAAACTTAAAAGCCACTTCAAATCACACTGGATATGTCCCTGTACCAACCCCGACTAGTACCCCACACATCCCTCCACCTCACTTTTAATAAATGTTCTTACCTGTCCATCCCTCTTTATCTAACCAGGGATAACCTTCAGGAAAGCTACTCAATGTATTGATTGTGTAAATAAATTATCTTAAACCCAAGGTAATATGTTATCAATAGCAATTACTTGAATTGAAATGTAAGCCTCAGGCCTCATGGATGGCTGTATTACTATGTCTGTAATTTATTTATTTATTTATTGCCATTTGTTTACCGGGATAAGTCCACTGGGCCTAAAAGAGCCCATTTTCAGTGGAGGCCCGGGGAGAAAAGCTCCAACGAGATACAGAAAAAATATAAACATTAATTAGTACAGAAGCAGAAACAGTGTTACAGATAGTAAATATAGTAACATATACAGAATATGTACATAAAAACAGGAATCTAGTTTGATTACTTGTATGTCTATAACCTCCATTATTGGACTATGTATTTTTGTAATGCCTATAACCTAAGTGCATTGTTCCTAGTATTTGTAATATGTATATGTAACTTGGAGCTTTTATCCCTGGGACTCCGCTGAAAATGGACATGTATCCAGTCGGACCATCCCGGTTAACAAATGTAAAATAAATAAATAAATAAATAACCTCCCTGTACTCTTTCCTCATTAAGCCAATAATCGAGTACAGTGCCCTTTTGGTATGTACCTTTCCAAGCACATGCAACAATTGAAGAGACCACAAAGGTACCTCACAAGGAAAATTCAATGTCTTCAGCATATGGCCTATGTGGATCATCTGAAATCGCTGTCAATTTATTCTGTTTCATACAGACTACTCAGAGGTAATCTCTGACCCTGCTATATTGGAAATGCTGCATATCTGCAAGTCAAATGGTACACAGGTTACTCACTCTAAAGAGCTTAACCTGGTATGTGACAGTAATAAAACTTGCTGGAGGGACAGATTTGTCTCCCAGAGGTTACCACATCTTTGGAACAGACTTCCACTTCATGTCAAACAGACCACCTCATTGGCCGTCTTCAAATACAGTTTGGACAATTGGATGGGTAACCATAAATTTACTCCAGGGGTTCCACCTGTGTCCCTCATGGACAGGAGAATAGGTGCTGATCATGGAAATAAAGGTAGAACTTGATTAGGCTTTTAAGGGCCCTAGGGTCATTAAAAATAGAGAAAAAAAAAACAGGAAAAATATCCAGCAAGAAGACGACCACTTCCAAATGAACCACCACACTTTATTCACATTAAGCGCTTTCCTTTCCACTACAGAGGCTTCATCAAAACAATTTTACTACACACACCCAGCCATTTAAATACCCACCCCCAATTAACCAATTCACGTTTGATTCACATTTAAAACAGTATGTACCAATAAAATCACCCACATCAAGTCACAAAAAAAAGCATGGAAAAATATAAATTCACCTTAAATAATTGCCTAAAATCTAAAATATTTGTGAACGTTGGTCCAAATTGTGACATTTAAAAATTGAAACAAACAATTCTAAAATAGTGTTGCACATGTTAATAAAAATGTCAACCCAAAAAATAGTCAAGTTTAAGAATACTAGCAATACTAATCATTTCATTGATGCCTGGGTACTGAGTGGCATTGAATAACAATTGCCACTTCATAGGTAGGTACTAGGCTAGACTTCAGTTCCAGCACATCCAAATGGATGTTTAGGATACTTCCCTGCTCATTCTTAACCAACTGTTGTACAACTAGAAACTTAAACTCATGGCCTGGGTTGTCTTTTATATGCCTATAAAGAGCACTAGTAATTCTAAGTGTTCATCAATCCTAAGTTTCAATTTTCTACTTGTTTTGCCTATATAAAATATGGGACAATTCTCACACTTGGCCACGTAAATCACATTATTACTGTTAGAATTGTAGTGCCCTTTGATGTTAATGACTTTACCATTCAGCCTGAACTTCCCCTTGGTTTCCAGTAAGTGGACAAAACGTACAAGTATTACATTTGTAATTGCCAATCCTTCTATTAGTTGTTACTTCATGCTTTATACCTTCCAAAATATTTTTTATGGATTTATCTCTCCTAAAGACATGCCTAGGACCCTTTCCAACATTTCCATCGAATTGTAATATCTCCGGATTAGCTTTTATAATTTCAGTTATATAATTGGCCACACCATTATAGGTAATGACAAAAGTAGAAATGGCATTAATACCGCTATTTTTCTTTTGATTAGGTCCTAAAAAAACATTCCCTAAAATGGGCTTATATATACCCTGCTCACGCTTGTTCAGTACCTCATTACTAATTTCACTTAGGAGACAATCTGGATATCCTCTTTGAACATCTGTGTAATAAACTCAATTTCTAAAAGAAAATCATCATTTGAGCTAACCATCCTGGCAGCCCGCACCGACTGTCCCTTCACCACTGACTTCTTTTGGTGGTGCGGGTGCCAGCTACCATAATCTAAATATGTCCTGGAAAAGGTTGGCTTTCTATGAATCCTAGAAATAAAACTCTTGTTAAACTGGTCAATTTCCAATTCCACATCTAGGTAACATATTTTCACCTTATATTCATATGTGAAATTTAAAAAATCCACAGTTCCGTTAATATACATAAGAAAATCTTTCAGGCTGTTTTCAGTGCCCTTCCATATAAGGAATAAATCAGCCAAAAAGTGAGTATAATGCATAATCTGGGACATATGTCTACTTTCCATCAAAAACTCTTGCTCCCAATAAGACATTACAAGGTTGGCAAAAATGGGGGCACATGCTGCCCCCATTGCCACACCCTTAATCTGTTGTTAATACTGTCCCTCAAAGCAAATGTAGTTGTTCTTTAAAACTAACTCCATTAATGTAACTATTTTATTAACCTCATCTTGACCATAAATGTTTGTCTTATTAAGCTGCTGTTCTAACCAGTCTAAGCCCTCATAGTGGGGAATCACAGTGAACACGTTAACCACGTCTATAGTAACCAAAATCATGTCTGGTACTACCTCAGTGCCATTTAACTTGTTCAAGAATTGCCAAGAGTCTTTACTAATGTATTTAAAAAAGCTCAAGCTTTTCTGCATTTTTTGATCCAAGTATTTACATATAAAATGTGTCTTTGGCCTTTGGCCATCCACAGTGGGTCTAAATTTTGGGTTTACAAGACCCTTGTGGATTTTTGGGATGCCAAAAATGTTGGACACCCTAGTGTATTCATTTTTCATGTAGTTATATTCATTTTCATCGATCTGAACCTGATATAACATATCATCCAATACTAAATCTATCTTGCGGTGGGCCACATTGATCTCATTTAGTGCACTTTCATCATAGGTGTCATCCGTCAAGATAGAACTCATCCCGTCTAAATAATCTACCTTATCCATAATTACGACCCCACTGCCTTTATCTGGCTTCATAAACCTGACCGTGGGGTCCTTGACCAAGTCAGTCATTAATTGGTTCTCATCTTCAGTTATATTAGAACAAGAACTACTTTTATTCTTACCATAAGTCCTTAATATCCTTCTCGCAGATTTTTTCAAACAATTTTATATTTTTGTTCAACAGTGGATTAAAAGTACTTGGCCTCTTACAGGTATCTCTAACATAAACATCGGGTTCACTTCCTTGATTAAACCAAACTTTTAAATTCAGTTTTCTGGTATATCTTTTTAAATCAATGATAGATTCCACCATATTACCAAATCTACAGGGCACAAAACGTAAACCCTTTTGCTAAACAGTCATAAGATTATAGGCAATTATTTAAATTATTTAAAGTGAATTTATATTTGTCCATGCTTTTTTGTGACTTGGGGGTGATTTTATTGGTACATACTGTTTTAAATGTGAATCAAAAGTGAATTGGTTAATTGGGAGTAGGTATTTAAATGGCTATGTGTGTGTAGTAAAATTGTTCTGAAGCCTCTGTAGTGGAGAGGAAAGCGCTTAATGTTAATAAAGTGTGGTGGTTCATTTGGAAGTGGTCGTCTCCTTGCTGGATATTTTTCCTGTTTTTTTTGTCTCTATTTTTCATGGATTCAACTTTGGCAGCAGGATGGAGGAGCACATTACAAATGAAGACATCATGAAATTACTGCAACAAATTAATGAACAGCTAGGGTTGCATACAACCCAGA
Source organism: Protopterus annectens (assembly GCF_019279795.1). Taxonomy (NCBI): domain Eukaryota; kingdom Metazoa; phylum Chordata; order Ceratodontiformes; family Protopteridae; genus Protopterus; species Protopterus annectens. The sequence continues at coordinate 543,940,735 of NC_056747.1, read as the reverse complement.
TCAAAAACTTAATGGACAAACAACCAAACGTTTCAAATATTTTTGGGAGTTTGGGTCTCCCTCTATGCCTAGTAGCATATTTTGATCATCTGGCTTGTAGTTGCTCAGTTGTGACACTGGATAATGAATGTCCCACTTTCCAGACCTATCAGAGATTTCTCAGGGTTTGAAAGAGACAATAACATTATGTTCATCATTCATTTTGCTTCTATGGCACATGGGTTCTGTGCATGCACAAACATGTCACTTGCAGCTTTCCAGATCTCAGAATCCCCTCCTCCAGCTCTCTGTGATATGGAGTTGGCTAAGCTCCTCCCATCAGGAAAAGCCTAACCCCTGCCACAATGAGTCAGTTATTCAGTCTTTAGTGCCGGCTGAAGAAGTCACACAATCAAATCTACTCTGCAGCCTGCATTGGTTGATTATAGCATCAAAATACTCCAATAAGATCCCATTGGGAACTTCCCTTCCTCGTGTGTGTGTGTGTGTGTGTGTGTGTGTGTGTGTGTGTGTGTGTGTGTGTGTGTGTGTGTGTGTGTGTATATATATACATATATATATATATATATATATATATGTGTGTGTGTGTGTGTGTGTGTGTGTTTCTGTTAACTTTTTATTTCAATATACCTGCTTTTTAGTACTGCTATTAACCCCTCTTGGAATTCTAACTACTGTGTTGTTTGTATGCTTAATACTGCTTTTAAGCAGTTATGGGACTTAAGTGTTTTTATGACTTGTACTGGTAATCTAAATTTCTGAGATGTCTGTTGAACACTAGGGACTGCCTCTTGGCAAGAGACCTATTGTTATCTGTTACTTTATTTTGAAGATCTGATAGAAAAATATTGCATTTTATTACTTTTGTCTTAATTTTTATATTTACTACTGGTTTAACACTGTTATAGCCAATTTTATTGTTAAGTCATAGTTTTACCTCAAATTTGTTTGCATTTTCTGTGGAGATTTTTTTCATTTCTGACAAGGGGAATCTCTAAATGCTTATTTATGCAGTTTTAAAATGTTTCTGTTTGATTTAAGGTCATATATTTGATTTTTACCACTATTTGCATGAGTGAATTTTACTTGGTACAAGTGTCGGTATATTATTCAAGCTAGTGTTTTCCTCTTACTTGATGGATCCTAATGCAACTGCCCCATCATCAAGTCCAGTTGCACCTAAAAAGAAAAAACTCTAAAAAAGCATGCCTCAGTCTACAGTTTGTTAATCTTTTGTTGCCTTAAGTTGGACATCAGACCACTTACCTTTTCCCTTTCACCCTGTGAGCCCACAGCCCTGTATGGTAAAGGAGACTGACACATCTGCTGGTGCTGATTCAGTACCTGTTTTAGATATGAGAGAGACAAACATAATTTATCTGCAGGAGAGGTCCAGAATAATAGCCTTCTTGCCAGACATAATACTCTGTACCCAGATATTTTGTCATCTAGTGTAGTTCATAAGAAGAAGAAACACAAACTTCACCACATGACAGACTGTTCATTACCATGTATGGGGCTGATGTGATTTCTTTGGCTAAGAGTGTTTTACAGTGTGCTAATCTCTTGAGGCTGTGCTCCTCTTAATGACTATGAGGCTAAATTCTGTAGAGATCTGTCCAACCTTGCAGATTTTGATCGGGACTCTGCAGACAGTCCAATCTGATTCTTCAGAAGGTGAATAGACTCTCAGTACCCAGGCAAATGTTAACCTTTACACAGGAGCTAGTAAGGTTTAGCAATGTATTTGACTGGACGTAATTCGGAGCTACACCAGAGACTGGCAGAATTTATGATCTTACTGATGATAAGATTCCAAATGTTTTGGCTGTTCCTACTATGCTACCAGCCTTAGAAGATATCTATAAAAACTGCATCTTAAACTACTTTGGCTATTGAACCAGTACCTAAAAAAGATTTGAGGAAATACAGATGTGTACTCCGATCTTGCTTTGCTCTTTGCTCATTTGTCAGCTGATCCAGCTGTGGTTTCTCTAGCTGCCAACTCAGGATAAGAGCCTTGACTACTACTAACCATACACTTCCAGATAAAATTGGCAAGTGGTTAGAATCTGAGGGGAAAAAGTTGACTCAGTCTAGTAATTTAATCTTTATAATTTTAAATAATCTGGGCTTCATGTGGAAATGTATTTTTCAATGTGTTTAGTTTAGATGACTTTATCGTATCATTGTCTGCTGAAAAGAAGTGTTATATTAATGAGATTGTTTTTAATGTGACTCAGATTTAAAAATTGCTGTGAGAAACCTCTTGGAAATTGTGGACACTATTTCTATAAATGCAGCTGCTTCTGCTGGATTGAAAAGGTATGCTTGGTTACATAACCAGAATTTTTCTGAGGATTTAAAAAAATATATTTTGAATGTTCCTTAAGTTCTGAATTTGTTTGGTCCTGTAGCTACCCAGACTCTCAAACGAGAAGATAGAAGCAAATTCATGCATGGGGTATCTAAAATGTTTCATATTCACAGATTCTCCCTTAAGAAGGTGTCTAACTTAAAAAGGGTAAAACAAACAAAAAAATTCCAGAGTAAGAGTGAGGGAGGATAATATCTCCAACTAAATAAAATGGGATATTAATCATATTGATCACTACGCCTTTGTTCCATATGACTTTCTTTTGTTACCCTTTTGTTCTATTGCCATGACTGAGTTTTCTTCTAAATGACTATAAACTCTGTCAGCATCATTTCCTGTGTATAGTTTATATATTGTTGGAAGGCAAGTTATTGGTCTGTAGTTTTTAGGATGTCTTACAGGTTTACTCTTAAGAAAGAATATAGTTTTTCTTGTTAACCAAGTTGTCATCTGTTCAGGGTGCACATATAAATAGTTCATACTCATGGCATCATGTACAGATGTTTATACTTTCAGCCAGATGTTAGGTAGTACATCTGGACCTTGGGTTTTCCAATTAGGAGCTTTTCTTAATTTTATTTCAGTTTCTCTGGCCATCACGTCTTTCCGTTTAATATCCTGTAAATTTGAACTTCTTATTCTTTCTTTTACTTCTTCTATCCATTTAGCATCTTTATGTTCCACAGGATCTTCACAGATATTTTTCCAAAATGTGTCTATTTCTTCTTTTTTTGTGGTGTTTTTATTCCTTTTGACTTGTTTCCCAATTCTCTATAAAACTTTTTTGGGTCATCAATAAATTGCTTGTTTTGTACTTTTCCTTTCTATTAATATTCATATCTTCTAAGTTTTTCTGCCTGTGCCGATATCCTAAGTATCTTAAGTTTATTATTTGCAATAGTGTACAATAGAGCCTGGTCTTTTCTGACACTGAGCATTGCTTTTATCATGTCTGTCTTAATGAGTATTGATCTTTTCCCTCTTCTGTACTCTTCTAACAGTGACACTTTTGCTTTATAGTTTTCTCTATTCGATATTTCCATGATGGCATTTGATTTCTCCCCTTCCTTTCCCTTACTGCCCTGTGTTTTTGTGGTAAGCTTTATCTGTTACCAATTAAGCTGCACAGTAGTGTATCCTATTTTCCTCTGTTGTATCACATCAATTTATATGAAAATTCTTGACTGCTGTGTTCATTTATTTTATCAAACTTCTAACATTTTGGGCCTTATTGATTTTCTATTTCTTTCATTTACCTTAGTATACCTATCCGTCTCTATTAAATCAAGCAATTATTTCCTTAAATCATTTTCTTCTAAACATTCTTTGTTCTCCATTTCCTGCGGGCATTCTACAGAAATTTTCAGAGCTGTCTTCAGCTTCACCTTCTGTCATCCGTTGCTCTTTTGTATGGGAACTCACTGATCTAGCACCTCCACAACACTGACTGCATCAAAGTTGCCTCAGTTTCCTATTCCTTCCCTTGCTGTGCAACTGCAATTGATCTTTTGTACTGGTTTCCTACAGAAGGCTCTAAAGTATCTTCATATGGCGACTGATCAGATGCTTGCCACTCCACTGGTTTCTCCTTAATTTCGTGATTCATTTTTCTATTATGTTGTGATATTATCAGTGTTAGTTTTTCTACACTAAATCCTTCACTTTGCAGGTAATCCATAACTTCAGATCTGATATTGTTAATCCTCGTTCATTCCTTACGTATGCATATCAGTTCTGAGCTCGGAACCGAGCTGGCCATTTTCCAAGCTCGCGTCAGCTTCAAATTCTCGAGCTAAACTCTTACCCACAATTCCCCTCTCCCTGTTACCTCAGATTTTGTTTGCCGCGTTGCCATCCGGTCGTGTCAAGCTACTTCTCTCGAGCTAAGTACAGTCAATTGTTGTTTAATTGCTTTACAAATTACTTTTCTGTCAGAAAAGTTGATATTTTATTGTCTCTTGCCCTATCGCATCTAGCGTTTATAATTTCCTCTGTATTTTTTCTGTCCTTTACTTACCCTTTTTACCGCGAGGTAATTTCTCCTTACCATCGTTGGTAATCCCTTTCCTTTCTCTTTCATACCTTCGGGTACTCTGTTGTACCACTGTTGGTACTTTTCTATTTATTAATATGGCAGATAAAAAGGGTAGTCTGGGGTTTAAATGGTGTTCTGATTGTGGACACAAACTGCCTACTTCTGATGCACACTCTTTATGTGTTTATTGTTTGGGAGCTTCCCATTTATCTGTTGAACAACCCTGTACTGTATGTGAAAACTTTTCTAATAGAACTTTGTTAGAAATGAAAAATAAGCTGTTACTGAAGGGACTTCTGAAATCTCCCTTTTCAGAGGCTATTTCTGGGCCAGAGGTCTCAACCCCTCCCAAAGCCCATAAGAAAAGTTTCTACTAAGGCTAAATCCTTGCCTTTGTCCCCGGCTGGGGACTCTCACCAACCAAAATCTAAAAGGGCTAAAATTTCAGCTCCGGAGATCTCTCAGTCAGCCCCAGTGCTTTCGGTGCCCAGACCTTCAGCACCGAGGCCTTTGGCTCCATTAGTGATTTCGGCTCTGTCCTCTCCTGCAGCCTTCTACATATCAGCACCGAGGGGCTCCTCGGTTCAGACCTTTACCACTGTATCGGCACCAACTGTTCAGTCGGCGCAGACCTTGGCCGTGTCGGCTCCGAGATCTTCTTCGGAACCTAGGCCTTTATTAATGACTCCAATTTTGTCGGTACCAGTTTTGGCACCGATCCCTGTGTCGGTGCAGACAATCACATCGGCACCGATGGTTTCTTCGGTGCAGACTACAGTAGTTCAGTCTTTCTCAGCACCATTGTCCTCGGTGCGATCAGATGAGATGGGCACCAAGTCTGCCTCTTTTGTGGACAGGCCTGTTTCTCCCTCAGTCTCTGTGAGGTCCACTAGAAGTCTTTCTGAACATGATGTGCTGCATCTTGTGGACCAGGCATTCTTGGCCAGAGGTATTCCAACCCCCAGGAACTATCCTTCCTTGGGAGGTGATCATCTATCTCCATAGACACCTTCTTATTCTCCTCCTTCATTGCCTTTGAAGTCCATGGATATAGTACAGTCTTTCCCTTCTGCAGTTCCCTTTATGGATCTCACTAAGGAACCACAGTTGCCTTCGTGGCAGGAAAGTTTTGCTATGACCCAGGATGTCAGCTGTGATACGCATAGCTTGCTGCTCCACATCCATCCAGGGACTCCGAGTCGGCAGGCTGAGCCACTTGGGGTGGAGTGCCCCCTGTCCTTGACATATACTCCTCTCTGGGTGAACCAGCCTTCCAACTGATGGAGAAGGCTTTCACTGCTGCTGGCGATACCAGACTGTCTATACCTCCGCCCTCCTCTGGCACACTGGTTTCACAAGTCGCACCTAATGGACACCGGGTGCAAGGACCTCAGGACATATTCCTTTGGGAATCCCATTTTCCGTTGTCTTCCCCAGCTTCTCCTGCTGAGGAGTTCCACTGGAAAAGTTTGTGTAAGAAGAAGCACATGGACTCCACAGAGGAGTCTCTCACCGAAGACATAGATTTCGATGAGGGGGAAGGATCCCCTCGGTCACCCTCTGCGGTATCCTTTGGCGATATCCTTGAAATCCTGAAACAGAGAGGTGACTGGCAGCCCTCTAATCTGACCCCTGAGGAATCTGTGTTTCTGCAGGATTTTCATGCCCGGCCCCCTACCTCCTGGGTTACTCCACCTGCCAATGAACTTGTCAAGTTCATCCTGCAGCATGCTTGGAAGGCCCCTGATACTGTTGAAGCTATTCCCTGGAGGCCAAATAAGATCTATTCCCCTCCTGCTTCAGACCCCATTGGTCCAAAGGTCTTCCTGTAGATGCTTTGGTGGTGGCGGCCGCAACAAAAAAGGATCTGGCAGAAGAAGAAAGCCAGACTGTCCATCCACCTGGACAGAATAGGGAAGTGCACTTTAGCTTCAGCGACTTTTGCTATCAGGTCCCTGAATTATATGGCACATTTTACAAGGCTTCAAAGGGATCTGGTTTCTGAGCTCTCTGAAACCTTGGCTGGTGCAGTGTCTGATGGGGTCTGTGACAAATTGGCCTCTCAGCTGGCCACCATTGAGTCTGTATCTAACTCCTCTATGCGATTGATAACTCACGCATCAGAAGGAGCAGCTAGAGTGGTGGGTTCAGCTGCGGTCTTGAGACGACATGCCTGGATGCGCTTGTGCAACTTCGCGGAACCTTTTAAGTCTTCCTTTCTTAATGCCCCCATTGAGCCCTCCTCGTTGTTTGGGCCCAAAGTTAAAAGCACACTGGCCAGATGTGAACAAGATGGTAAGACCCTTTCTGCCATAGGTGTCCATTATTCTTCCCCTCAACGTGCTTTCTCCCAAAACCAAAAGAGTGGGAAGATATGGTTCAAGAAATCTCAGGGTCCTTTCCATGACACACAGGCCGAGTTCTCCCCCAGAGGCAGAGGGGGAAACTCACAGGGAAGATGCCCTTTTTGGGGCAGAGGGGGACCACATAACCAGGGTTCCAGGGATTCTTTCCCTGGTCAATCCTACCAGCACTCCTGAAGAGTGGCCCAACTCCTTTCCTCTGGAGGTGGTTGGGGGACGTTTCTCCTTATACCCTTCTGCCTGGTTAACCATCACCACCGATTCTTGGGTACAAAGGATCATAACCAGAGGTTATTATATCCCCTTCGATCTTTGTTCCATCCCTTCAAAAAATCTTCCCAACATTCCACCCAGTCAAAGGGAAGAAGCAGCACTAGAGATAGAAAAGCTGCTAAGAAAAAGAGTCATCCAAAGAGTCCCTCCAGGATCCGGATTCTACTCGAATATTATTGGTGCCAAAGAAAACCAGGGACTGGAGACCAATTTTGGATCTCAGTGTAGTGAACAAGTTTATGAGAGTGCAAAAATTCCAGATGGTCTCTATACAGTCTATCCTCCCGCTTTTGGAAAAAGACAATTGGATGTGCTCTATAGATCTTCAAGATGAGTACTACCACATAAACGTGGACAGGCCATCATGAAGATTTCTGCGCTTCTGTGCAGGAGCCAGCCACTACCAGTTCAGAGTACTGCCCTTCGGACTCTCTGCAGCCCCCAGAGTGTTCACAAAGTGCATGGCAGTTGTCACAGCTCACTTGCGACTTCAAGGATTCCAGGTGTTTCTGTACCTAGACGACTGGCTCATTTCCGCCCCCACCAGACATCTACTGGAAAAAGCCCTGGCATACTCTCTCCCCGCTGCTCAAAGGCTAGGCATAACTATAAACTGGCAGAAATCCAATCTCACTCCATCTCAGTTGACAGAATTCATAGGGGTTATCTTAGACACAAAAAACTGCAGAACTGCTATTCCAGAGCACAGAATTTTAAGGATAAAACAACAACTAATTCCAATCCTTTCAAAGGAAAAATCCACGGCTCACTCGGTCCTACAGCTGTTGGGTTCCATGGCAGCCTCCATCACCATTGTTCCCCTGGCCAGGTTTCACATGAGGCTTCTACAATGGCTACTGCTCACCCAATGGTATCCTTTTCAGCATCCTCTTTCAGCCATGATTCGAGTAACCCATGGGTGCAAACAGGATTTAAATTGGTGGATGTCGCACAATCTCTCTCAATGGTCTCACCCCTTTTCCCCCCAGCAACCCAAGGCCACAGTGACCACAGACACCTCCCTGATGGGGTGGGGTGGCTATGTCAGGGACAGACAGTCCAAGGCACTTGGTCCCAACCGGAGGTCCATCTGCATATAAATGTTCTAGAGCTGAGGGTGGTGCTTCTGGCGTTGCAAGCATTCCATCCCCTGCTGCCATCTGGGACAATTGCGATTCATTCAGACAACATGGCGGTGGTCTGGTACATCAACAAGCAATGCGGAACCAAATCTTACCCCCTTTGTCGAAAGGCCATGAGGATATGGCGATGGGAATGGCTACCAACTGTTTTCTTCTAGCAACGCACATTCCCGGGAGTTCCAACGTGATAGCAGACAGACTCAGCAGGTGCATTCTGCATCCTCATGAGTGGTCCCTGAATCACTTGATAGCGGCGGAGATCTTCCACCGCTGGGGCCGTCCTTGCTGCGACCTCTTTGCATCCCTGGCCAACTACAAATGCAGCAACTACTTCACCCTGATTCCCCCTCCAGGACAGTCCCCCAGGGATGCTCTAGTCCACGATTGGGTCCTCGGGTCTTCTCTATGCATTTCCGCCCTTTCCTCTCATTCCCCAGTTTCTGAAGAAAGCCTGGCAGTTGAAGAGCAAGGTCATCCTCATAGCACCATATTGGCCATGACAGGTTTGGTTCCCATTCCTTTGGCCTCACCTACTAGATCGACCATGGATCCTCCATCCAATCCCAGAGTTGATCTCACACCCACAGAACCTGATTCATCCCAACCTGAACAGCCTGAAGCTAACGGCTTGGCTACTCCAATTCCCTTGATTGCCAGGCAGAATGATCTTTCTTTACCAGTACGTGATATTCTCATTGCTTCTCATAAGTCCTCCACTAGAATTACTTATCTGAGCAAGTGGAAAAGATTTACCTGTTGGCTGAAAGATAAACAAGTAGACCCCTTTTCAGCACCAGTGTCAATAATACTAGACTATCTGGCCGACCTGTTTCAATCGGGTCTATCTGCCTGTACCATTAGAGTTTAATTGGTCTGCAATTTCTAATTTTCATGAGGTTGTCCAAGATTCCTCTCTTATGTCCCATAAATTGCGCAAGACCTCCATAAAAGGTGTGAATCATCTGAAGCCACCTTTTAGAGAACCTATTCAACCATGGGATTTATTACTAGTTCTACAAGCTCTGACAATGGCACGTTTTGAACCAGCCTCTTCTTGCGACCTCAAGTATTTGTCATGAAAAACCTTGTTTTTGGTTGCTATTACTTCTGCCAGACGTATTTCTGAACTTAAAGCTTTATGTATCAAGAGTCCATACTTGATTTTTCATAGAGATAGAGTGTCTCTGAGAACTAATCTGTCATTTCTGCCTAAAGTGATCTCTGAAATATCCCATTAATCAAGCCATTGAATTATCAGTTTTCTTTCTCGATCATTCAAACAGAGGAGAGTATTGCCTATATACCCTTGATATACACAGGCAAATCCATTTTTACCTCAACAGGACTAAACCTTTTCGTACATCTGACCAGTTATTCTTGGCCTTTTCTGGATCTAGATTAGGATCAGCTGTTGCTAAGGTCACATTAGCTAGATGGTTGAAGGACTGTGTGACCTTTATTTACACACAACGTAATATCTCGTTGCCTACTACCATGAAAGCTCATTCAACTAGGTCGGTGGCAACTTCTGCTGCCTTCCATGCCAGAGCTTCTTTACATGACATCTGTGCCGCCACAACTTGGGCTATGCCACATACCTTCATCAATCATTGCAAATTGGATTTGGCCTCTAGGGGAAGAGCATCTTTCGGTTCTATGGTGCTCAGGAAAGTCCTTTCATGAAAGCCTCCCAGGAATAGAGGTAGCTGGGGACTCTGTCCCATACATAAGGAATGAACGAGGATTAACAATATCAGATAAAGAAGTTATGTCTTACCATAACATTCCAGCTGTATTATTGATCCTCGTTCAGTCATTACGACCCTACCTCCTTCCCCCTTCTGTGGTTTACAGTGGATCTCAACATCTAGTTCTCTTAGGTTATTTGACCAGAGGTAGCCTCTACCTTCTTTAACTTGCAAACTCAATCTGAGGTAACTGGGAGAGGGGAATTGTGGGTAAGAGTTTAGCTCGAGAGTTTGAAGCTGACGCGAGCTTGGAAAATGGCCGGCTTGGTACCGATACCCATACGTAATGACTGAACGAGGATCAATAATACAGATGTAACGTTATGGTAAGACATAACTTCTTTTTTCTATTTCTTTAACTTCTCCATTACTAATCCTCTTTTCTACTTCTCCTTTGTTTTCTTATTTTTTTGTATTGTAAAATTTTCTATATCTGGATGCCTTTGCCTGTATTTCTCTTCAAATATCTTTGGTGTTCCTTTTTATTATTTATCAGTTTTGCTTTCTCCTTTACATAAATATTGCACCATGTTAAATCTCTTTTTCTTTCGCATGTCCATATTTCTTTTTCAGATGTCTCCCACTCCCTCATGATTCTCCTCACTTGGGGGGACTCATTGTTACATCGTACTGTGACATAACCTGGGTTAGACTTTCTACACTAAATCATTCACTTTGCAGGTATTCTATAACTTCAGCTTCTTTTTTAACTTCTACTTTACTAATCTTCTGCGCTGTGTTCTCCCTTTGTGATCTTTATTTTTTGTATTATGAAATTTTCCATATCTGGTGCCTTTGCCTGTATTTCTCTTGAATATCTTATATTAATTAATCTGGCTTTCCCCTTGTGTAAATATTGCACCATATCAGATCTCACTCTCTTTCCCATGTTCATATTTCTTTTTTGTACCTTTCAAAAATCTCTAGATTTTGTTCTTTACATTTTCACACTTCCTCAGTCACTTTTTCCAAATGGCCCAGGATTTCTTGGTCTTTATAATTTTTTTTCTTCTTCTTTTTTCGGCTTTTCCCGGTTAGGGGTCGCCACAGTGGATGACCTGTCCGCTCATGATTGGCAGTGGAGTTTTACGGTGTTGAGTTGCCAGCCCGGCGCCCAACCTTCCACAGAAGGCACACACACTCACGCCTAGGGCCAATATATAGTGTCCAATCCACCTACAGCATGTGTTTGGGACGTGGGAGGAAACCGGAGCACCCGGAGGAAACCTATGCAACCACAGGGAGGACATGCAGACTCCGCACAGAAGGCACCCCAACCAAGGATCGAACCGGAGAACCTTTTGCTGTGAGGCGGCAACCCTAACCACTGCACCACTGTGGCCATCCTATAATGCTTTTTTATTAATCTGGTTTATTCATGAACACAAATTTGCATTTGAAGTTTTTGACAATGTTTCTTGTGCATGTATTTATCTTTCCTCTAGTTTCTCGCTTTATCTTTTGTATGTCTTCTGTCTGGAAATTCTGGGCTTCTTGCATAATAGTAACAGTCATAATTTCTTTCTTATCTTTAATAGTCCACTCTGTCATTTTTATGGCTGTGTTTTGCTTGTCAGTTTTTGTGGACTACTAATTCCATCTACAACAGGGGGCCATCCTCCCCCTGAGCCTGGCCTATTCCATTGTAGGAATGTTTCTGTGTCTTCAAGATTCTATACTGTCATTGTTTCCAGTCCTGGCACCTGTACGTCTACCAGGATTGGGCACTTGTTTACCCTGGGACGTGTGCACCCAGTGGTCATTTTTATTTTTTTAACCTACTTCTGCCCATGATATATGCAATGCAAAATGCAGTCTATATATCAGTGTTGTCTTGGTGAGATTTTGTAAAAAAATGGGTGCAATTCATGAAAGTACTCAACAAGAATTGAGGATGAATTCAATTCCAGCAATACTACTCTCCTTTGCGTGCTGATTTTATCATCTCTCCATTCAGACCCCCCCCCCGTATGGCATTAAAGTACCGCTCATGTAAGGGATGGCTAACTATTTAGCTAAACTTTTTAAAAGAAAATTGATGGGGACGCCATCTGGACTTAGGGCTTTATCTAACACAAGACTTTGCTATAGCAGTTACTGCTTGGATTTGTAGGGGGTGGCTAGCTTTGCTTTCTGTTCCTCATTCAAGTTCAGTAGTCGTAGGCCATCTTAGAAAGTATTCATGGCTGCCTCTGGTAGATGTTTTGGTGTAGGTATTTTTTTTAAAGTAGTTGCCAAAAACTTTCACTATTTTGCTCGGGTTGTAAATTCGCTGGTCTTGACCAATAGATAGATGTGTGATTCTCATCTCTCTTTTCCTGCCTCTTAGCTTGATAGCCAGCAGCTTGGGAGAAGTGATGCCCTTGGCCCAGCCATAAGTCCTCATTCTCCCTCTCTAATCTATCCTGCAAGTAATCAGATTGTGTAGCCTTACTTTTTTGTTTCATACTTTTAATGTGGTTAAGAATGGTTTGATCCTTATAATTGGAGTTGTGAATGATGCACTTGTATTCTTGCTTCATACCTTTGAATTGTATACTCCACACTATTCCCTAGGTGATTTTTATCCTGTATATGTATGTATATATATATATATATATATATATATATATATATATATATATATATATATATATATATATATATATATATATATATATATATATATATATATATATATATATATATATATATATATATATATATATATATATATATAAAATGTACTGTTTGCTGTGATCCTATTGTGTAGAGATAGTGTTCCCATATATTCCACGTGACCACCAAAAGACCTGAATATTCTCTTTTATTCTGTTACACTGGATTTCTTTTTTCAGAAGCAATGGGTCCAATTTCCATCTCTGTAATGGTATAGCAAATGTTTCATGACAGAGCTCCAGCATTATATGGTGGTGATTTGTAAGGGAGGATTGGGTCATAACTGAGTTAGCCACAAATGGGGTTAGCTTTATGCTAATAGAAAATAGTTAGCCACAAATTGGATTAGCTTTATGCTAATAGAAAATAGTTAGCCACAAATTGGATTATCTTTAAGCTAATAAACAAAATAATCTAATCTGATAGCAGAATTAAAAGCACCAGCAAAGTAAGAAAATTCACGTGCAGTAAGGCTTTAGTATTTTAGGAAGTCTGGCCTTACCTGGGGGTTGTCTGTCTATTCTGAGGTCAAGGGCAACATTAAAATCTCCCAAAACTATGACTGGAAGTGTTGATGCTCCCATTCTAGTGAGCATTTCTTGGAACTTTAGTAAGTAAGGGCTTTTTGTTCTCAGTAGGGCTGCAAAGGTTTCCTAAAGGATGCATTGGTAACTGACAAGTGTTTTCAGTATGACCCATGTGCCATCAGGCCCCCCTTTCATATGTATTAATTGCCAGTTGGTATGTTTTGCTTTTAAAATGGCTACTCCCCTTTTGGCTGATAAAGTCCCACTTGATGATACCTATCATTTCCAGGCCTTTTATAACCATTCACTGTTGTTCTGACTAAGTTTATTTTTCTGTATGAAAGCAATATATGCGTGAAAGTCATTTAACCTGTGCATGCATGCTTGTAATTTGTGTCCAGCATTCAGTCCCCTAACATTCCATATTACTATAATAGCCTGTCTTCATTTTGATGTCTGTTCTTATCCTGGATGATCTGAATTACTAACTAGGGGTGACTATTATTTCCTTGAGGAAAAAGTCATTGTCATCGCAACTGTGAGTACCTGGAGATGCATTTGCATGATATGTTCTGTAATGCTGCAAAAAAAGAAAAATGTGATGTATGTGATAATCTCCCTAATTAATAGCTTGTTGCTGCTTGTAAGGGTCAAAACTCCTGGGACAGAACTAGTTTTAAATGTCACCAGTTGTCCACCCAAAGGGAATCCCATTAGTGCATAAAACTTGATAGTGCCTGCCTACACTTACAAATGGTCAACTATCACTGGATGCATCTATTAGACTAAATTAAACCCTGACCATTTGTCATGTGGCAGAATAAATACTACTAGGTATTTGTTTACAGGTGAGGGCTGGTTGATATCTTGCTATCCCTTATTTTCTATGAAATTATTATAAAGAATGCCTGGACTCTGAAATCTGGTTAACCAAGATGTTATAAAACTCCTCTAACCTGCTAATATTCAACTAACCAAATAAGAAAAAAAGTAACATCTTAGAATTGCAACATATGCTGCATCATTTCTCCAGACAGCCTAGTCCCTTTATGGTAACCATAAAGATGATGGCTCCCCTTCAGACTCCTTAGACAATCAGAGGGTTGCAGTGATTCCAGAATAAAACAATGGTAGGATTTGGTTCTTTGATGATTGACTCAGGTTGATGCTGTTTATCTGGCCAGTATGGGTACTTGGTTCAAACATGTTTCTGTTTCAAACAGTTTGTCAAGTGATGGGTCAGGAGTAGGGAAGCAGTCATTTTTTTTTCTTTTGTTGCCCAATCTGCTAGAGAGGTATATCAGTTAGCTAACAAAAAGCTTTTGCTTACTCGTTGGAGATCAGTCAGAAATCCCTTGTTTTTTTTTTTGGTTTTTTTTTATAGGGGAGGGCTCTGCTTTTGGCCTTTTATTCAGTGGTCTCTTGATAGGGGGGGAAATATGGCAGAAATGTTCTGGCTTCCCATTGACGCTACTTGTGTTTGAGGAGGCTGTTGTTTTTTTTTCAGTAGTATTTAGTGAATGTACACGAACAGTATCCATAAAAGCATCTGCTTGCATTTCAAAGGAATATTGTTTCCCCATGCAGAGCAAGTGGAGTCTAGTGGGGAATCTCAAGTGACGTGCCATATGTGAGTCACTGGCACTGTGGATGGTTGGTATCATAGCCTTTCTTTTTAGGAACACACTATTGTTATAGCTTGGTGTGACTCTTATCTGTGCCCCAGCAGGTATGAATAAAGGTCTGTAGCCCTGGCTTTTTGGAGGACGTTTTCTTGGTCCGTGAATTTAAGAAAGCATACTAGAAAATACTTTGGCAGGTTAGATGTGCACATTTGGTGTATGATTCTGTGTGGCACCTCTATTGCTGTAGGTTGCTCCAGACTGTCATACTTACATAGCTCTCAGTGAATTAAGTCTATAAAATTGGTGCCCGCAATTGATTCTGGCAGGCCAGTGAACCATAAGTTATTTCTGTGGCTACTGTTCTTCAGGTTTTCTAGTTTCAAGCCAAGGAGATGGCTGGACACATGTAGAGATCCAGTCTGTTCAGAATGTATTTCTAATGTGTCATAGTGTGCAGCAAGTTCTTCGCCATGGATGTCCTGTCAGCAATCGCCTGTATACCTTCCTCATGTTTAGTGCTGGTGGATTTTATAATCATTATATCCTCTAGTGCCTGTTGTAGAGAGGCTGTAATTCTGTCATATGGTGATTCTGATACCACTTCATTATCCACTTTACCGGAGGCCGTGTTATTACCACTATAATAGGAATCAGAAACAGCAAGAGATTCTCTGGTTGATCCTTGGCTGGGGTGCCTTCTGTGCAGAGTCTGCATGTCCTCCCTGTGGTCGCGTGGGTTTCCTCCGGGTGCTCCAGTTTTCTCCCACATCCCAAAGACATGCTGTAGGTGAATTGGACACACTAAATTGGCCCTAGGTGTGAGTGAGTGTGTGTGTGTGCCTTCCGTGGAAGGTTGGGCGCCAGGTTGGCAACTCAACACCGTAAAATCTCTATTGCCAAGCATGAGCAGACAGGTGATCCGCTGTGGCGACCCCTAACCGGGAAAAGCCGAAAGAAGAAGAAGAAGATTGTTATTCTAAAAACAGTCCAAACTGCTGCTCACCAGATTTAGATGGATAACACCATGTGATTAGTGTGTTTGGAAGGGCAGTCCTTTAGATATTTGTTTAAAATGGCTATAACTCTCTCGGGATGGTGGAGCATTTCTCAGCACATGCTACTTGAGCTTTTTTCCAAAATGTCCAGAGCCATGGTATGATCTTGAGCTCTGATTAGAATTGGAATGATGACTCTTATCATGAAGATGGTATTGCATTTGCTTGCTGGAGGATAGATTTTTGCTAGACTAACATTATTGTATCTACCAAATCAAGGTTACCCAAAAGAAATGCTCATTTTTGTCTTGGGAAATCTTGCCAAGGGTAAATTGACCAGAATGCTCTTCCAGGTGATGGGTAGGTTTAGATGTCCCTCTTACCTTGCCACCTGGTGGCCTTTGTCAGTTGAGGAATGGGAATTTGCAGTCAAGTACTTTGCTGCTATGCATGCCTGCATCAAGTCTAGTAATGGCCCTGATATGCTTGTAGGGGCCTTCATTGGTTCAAATCAGTACATAGCCTTGCCCTTGGTTTGAATTTGATACTCCTGAACATGATGGGTTTATCACTCTCATGTTCAGAATGCATTTGACTGCCTGTGAATTGGATCCTTGTTGATCCAAGTTGGTAACATCTTTCTTGCATGTCTTGGGTCAGGTTCTTTGCCAAATTACCAAACTGTCCATTATTAATGCAATCTTTTCAAAGGAAGACTAGGTTACTCCTATTCTTAAAAAGGTACGTTTTGATGTTGATAATCTGGAAAATAACATACCTCTGTCAAACCTCCCCTTTGTTGGTAAGGTTCTTGAGAAGGTTGTGTATATGCAACTAGAGTCCTGTTTCAGTATAAATCATATTTATGATCCATTCCAGTATTTTTGTGGTCTAGGTATATAGGATTTAAACTGCTCCAATTTAGGGTCTTTAATGATCTCCTTATATCTAGATATCTACATTGTTACTCCCTTTTGCTCCATATGTATCTCTTCAGTATCTGGGTGGGAGACCACGAGATGTCACTGACCCCTTAACTCGTTATTGTGGTACCTCGGGTGTTGTATAGAAGTGGGATGCCTCCTTCCTTCCTGTCTGTAGTCATCAGATAATGTCTAGAGTGAGTAGCTCTTCATCCTTTCCCCTGACATGTAGGTACAGCAGAATTCAGTATTGAGTATGCGGCTGCTGTTCACTGTGTATATGTTGCCACTTGGAGATGTTATTCAGAGGAGAGGTTTAAACTTTCATTATAAAGC
Organism: Protopterus annectens; assembly: GCF_019279795.1. Lineage (NCBI taxonomy): Eukaryota > Metazoa > Chordata > Ceratodontiformes > Protopteridae > Protopterus > Protopterus annectens. Next base: position 543,923,733 of record NC_056747.1, on the reverse strand, counting down.
TGAGGACATGCAGTGTATCTGCCCCTCCCCCCCCCCCCCCCCCAGTATCTTATTAGCCTTAAACAAAATGTCTTCACTCTTGGAATTATTCCATAATTGGATGATTGATCGCTGAAACTCAGAACCAGCAAGATGTTTGCTATAGACATTCATAATTAAGTCTTCTCCAGGTTCAGTTTTGAATGTGGATTTCATTTATACTGGTGAAATTACTGGATATTGCATCAAAAGTGTGGGATTTAGGGTGATATTTCATGATCACCTTGTGTCACTTGTCTGCTGTTGTCAAATCCTCACGTGATCATCTAAGTAATATCTCCCTAATAAAGCATTTTATTCCATCAGGTGATTTACCACTGGTTGTGTATGCTCTGATCACTTCATAGCTGGACTGCTGCAATGCCTTATATCTGGGGCTTTCAGATGCTGAGCTGGTTTGGCTGCAATTGATGGACAATTCTACACTAATATTACACTTGTGCAGCAGAGCCTGAACTGGTTGATTGTTGAGTCTTGTATAACTTAAAAAGTGTGTTGCCCTTCACAACTTTGGCCCCCCATCTACCTTCTTGGCTGGTATCAGCCTGCTTCACATACTGTAATCTTCATTACTTGGGCTACCAAAGGTTCTAAGCATTTTGCTTGATTCTTCATGTAATACTCATTTTGTACCAAGGGATATGTATTTGGTACCTCCTTCCAATTGAGGTTGACTCTAACACTTGAGGTTTTTAAGTGCTGTCCTAAAACCCACATTTTTAATCTAGCCTTTCGGGATTATTTGTCTGAGCTATATGTTTTTGTGTATAACTACATTTACTTTGTGAATTTTTGCTTGTTTTATACTTTGAGCTTGGTCTGTAAGACAATCAAATAAATTCAATTTTGAATTTAAGCTTCATTGCTAGTTTCCCTCATGTCATTTGTTCCCACTACTATTACAGCTTGTTTATACCAGACAAATATGGAATTTAATTTAAAGCTAGCATTGTCTTTCAGTCTCCAGCCCCTAAGACACGCCACTGTCAACCTGTTTTTGTTATGTCTTGTGATCACATTTCTTACCATATCTCAAAATTGTCCAGATTTTCACAAAATGTCAGATTTTTTTGACAAATCATTGAAGACTGAAATTATTGAATATTGAAATACATTTGCGTTTCAGACTTCATATTGTTCAGAAAGTGCATGCCAGTGTAACACCTGTTATTCTAACAACTATGTACTTTATAAGAGCAGTATTTAAAATTGTCCCTAATTTTTGGTCCTTTCTCCTTCATGATTTTTGGCTTCATCCAGATTTCTTTTACTTAAGAGGTTTAGAGGTCTGTTTCTAAGGTCTCTAACGATGTAGTCTCCTGTCACCGGGGGCTGTTAAGTTTTCACGTTAGTGCTTCTGTTACCTCCAAGTCATCACCTGAAGACTGGCTATAAAACGTCTTCATTCTTTTTTTTTAGTTTGAGAAGTATTTATTTATTTATTTATTTTGTAGTTTTTGCCCCTGCTGTCTGTCAGTCAACAGATGACTTCTGGACAATTAGCCCATTTATTCCCATCAATAGAGTAAGGGTCAGCTGGGATAGGCCATCATTTAGACATCCGTTGGTGGTATTTCATTGTTTTTACTATGACCCTTCTCCAGTGCACACCTTGTGAAGCATCTGGGAGGGGTCATGCACTGTGATGGCGGTGGAGGCTGTCTCCTTTCCAATGCATGTAACTTACTGTATGAATAATTAAAAATATGCAAAGCAGAAACTCAGCTTAATAAAACAATGTCTTAATCTTTATTGTCTATCCCACGTATACAACAAACAGAATCCTGTCAATTACCACCTTTACTATTTTTCACAGTATTCTGTCAGTTGCCATACTTTTGCCATGTAACAGGTAACCACTGTTAGCACACAGCTGAGAAAATGCATATATCTCTCTCAGCACTAATTTAATTCCCATCCCTGAAGTTTCATCTAATACTGTAACAGAATTCAGATTCTCAAAGCACCACAGGACTGATTTAACTGGCATTTTCCTCACAAAGCTAAGGTAACTGCTATATTTCACACTGTTGAGAAAACGCACCATTTAGCCCAGTTTTGATACCTTTATCATGAAGTTTCACCTAGCACTATAGTATCATTCAGTCACAACATTATACAAATATTTAATGTAACTTGATGCATCACAGTGATTTCCTATGTTAATTTAACTTTGAATCTCCCACCTGGTGGTCTAACAGTGAGTTACTTCCCATACCTAAATGCCTACTGTTTAATCACAGTAATAAACAAAGATGTTGCCATAGCACTCTAAGGCTTGTGTAAAATACATGTGGATGCATTTACGTGGAACATTCACAACAACCGCTCCTGCTTCTGAAGGCTTTACTTATACTGCAGTATTGAACACTGCTCCCCCTTAGTGTATCACGGTATACCATAGAAATGGGGTACTCAGTCTGTGTAAGTCAGCTCACACTGCAATGCTGAACAATTACCTCCTGACAAGTATGTAGTTTCCCCTCTTGCATTTTAATGCTGAGTCCACACCACAACATTGAATTAATCCCTCAGTGAGTCTGAGAACTATGTTACTCTACCCAGCACAGAAGGTCAGGATGACATAACTTTGCTGAGTTTATTTCCACCTTTGTTGTGTCCTGTAACAAAATGGTCACCTTGGTCTTATCCCAGTCAGACTTTCCCGGTAAACAAATGTAAAATAAATAAATAAATATTTATGGGTATTTGGTATACCCTTAGCACAGCATTAGTGAGTGTTGGAAACTTTCTTGACATTAAGACCCTCTTGCAATTAAAACCTAGAGGGTGGACTGATTTAAACAGTTTATGGAACATGGTTGCTAATTTGACCTATTAAATGCAGAGAGGTTAATTAAGCAGCAACATGGTAAATGGATAAAACGTTCAAACAATATACTATAGGCTGCCCTTAAGAATTATATGAAGCTTCATTCCTTGAGACTTGTGATGGCATCATGAATATTTCTATGATCTAAATAATAAGCAATATGAGGAGTCAGCAGGTGTATTATGTGTAACTAATTTGAATTCAGGACATTACACCATATAAGGCATGACACATTTCTACTGTTTTGCTCCGTTTGAAAAAGCAGCTAGTAACAGTTTAAGCAAACACAGGAAGTGATGTTATGCAGATGCTCAACATTTAGTCACTGTTGGAATAGCCCTAAGCTATTTGTGTTCTATCTCAACTGAATGGCCAGCTTTTTAATGTTTAAGGGTACCTTTTACAGCCTCTAGCTGTTTGGAGCTTAAGTGGAGCTCCATATAAAACAACAATTAGAAAACCAAAATACACAGAGCTTTTTTACCGTTGAAGTGTTTTCCTTATGTGGGTCTTGTGGAACTGCTGATCAGCTAGTGATCCTTCAAGACTGGGCAGATATGGTCCCTATTGGGGAAAAACAACTTGTTTGAGTAAAACTTTTGTTTTTTTCAATGGAAATGTTTTGTTTACCAGGAAACTAAATTATCTTGAACTGGCTTTGTACTTCTAATGGAGCGTTGATGTTTAAATACTTGTGTAAACGTTCTGTGTAAAAGTTTGTGTTTTGACTAAACAATTCTACAGTTTTTAGGTTTGTGTACCAGGGCCTGGATATTGTGCTTGTGGGGACTGTCAGGGGTTTATTTACCTCAGAATCACTTGTTCTCTGCTTGCCATTTACTGACTCATTCAGGCTGCACTATCCACTTTTGAGGTCACATCCCCAGCTTAACCTATGGAGCATCTACTGGTCTCTGCAGTTTTACCTTTCTCTGTCTTCCACAAGAAGAATAAGTTGTTAGGGAGTCTGTGTGTGTCAGGCTGGCTCCTGTTGTGCCTCAACCAATCATGGGTGGCTCTCCTGTGGTCAGTCGTGGTTCCTCATACCACTCATCTCTTTCCCAGTGTCCCTTTGGTGTTGCATCTATAGCTATCAAGGACCAGGAGATAGCTATGTCCTCTGCAGCTATAGGGATGCCCTTGGTGAACAAAGGAGAATTACTCTCGTCTGACTCAGGAGAAGGTGCATGTGAAGGTGAAGGTCCTTCACACAGCTGTAATAGGGACCGTGATTCTGGGATGAGTACACCTACTAACGGTTGATACGTCTTGAGGGAATTTCCCAGGAATAGTGAAAATAGTCAGAAAATCTTGTCTCTTCCTTTTTCTATCTCCATGAACAGGGAGATTTGTTGGGACTTGCTAAGGAACTAATTTCTGCATTTGCCTTACCCACTCTTTCCCTCTCTTTGTGGCTCTGATTTTCAGTCAGAAGAGCAGGCAATACCAGTGGGTGGTAGTACTTCAAGAATTTCTTCCCAATTTGAACATTCTGATTCTGAGAAAAATATGCTTTTAAATTCCCTACTAAAGAATTACTTTTTTCTGAGGTTTTCTCAAAGATGAAAGAACTTTTTTTTGTTTTTTTTTTTTTTTTTACCAGTGGGAGCAGAATAAAATTTCTGTTGCATAAAAAAAATGTATTATGATTTGTTACAGATGGATATGCCTAACTCAGCAGCTGGGTCTCCCATCTTGCCTCCTTTAGCGAATGCTTTTCTCACTGTTTCCAGTTTCCTGACAGTCAGCCTTCTGCCTCCAGGAAGTCTGACAGATCAAGCAGGGTACCTCAGACTCAGAAGTATTTGCTTTAAAATCCTAAAGCAGATCTGGCATTTATTTCCTTATCCAAAACTGCTTCTGCTAAACAGATAACTGCTGTTAACGCCATTCCTTTTGACAAGGATGGGAAAGCTTTTGAAAGCTGGGGAAGAACTTGTATTCTTCTGCCACTTTAACTTTCAGAATTTTAAACTGTCAAGCTCATGTGTTAAATGTTTTACTTTTATTTTTTGATAACGAGCAAAAGTTAATGGTTAATTTTCCCTCTTTTGAGATAATATCGAGGCATTCCGATCATTTTTTTATAGGTTCATAGGTAGGTGCTAGGCTATCTGCCCGAAGGCATTTATAAGCCTAGCTGGAATGTGTTGTCTTTCGCCGCCCCCTTAGATTAGTTCCCTGTGCCTCTGTCCAGTACAGCCACTGAAGTGATCCCCGAGGTAAACTTTCTGTTTCCCATCCACTCATCAAGGTTTCTCTTGAAGAGTGTTAGCGAGGAGCTCTGCCTAATATAGATTGGAATCTTGTTCCAAAGCATGGGAAGTCACTGGGACAGGAATCTATTCCTCCAGCATGTCCTATTTATTGTTGTGGTGAGGTTTAGACTCCTAGAGTGTGTGGCTAGAGGAGATATGATTTTCTTTAGGTGGAGCATGTCCATCAATTCTGGGTTGGATATGGCCTTGTATGTCAGGCAGAGATCACCTCTGAGGAGGCGGTATGCAACCGAGTACAGCTGGAGTTTCTTCAGTCGAGCTGCATAGGGCATCTGCTTGAGGCCAGTGATCCTCTTGGTGAGGTACTTCTGTGGTCTTTCCAGTTGTTGCAGATGTCTTGTAAGGTACATACCAAATGGGGCATTGTACTCCATGATGGGTCTGATGAGTGATGCACAGAGGGTTCTATGACCTCTTTCAATCTGGATGCAAACCCTTTTGTGATTAGGTGGGCCACATAGAAGGATTTCCTAACCACTTTGGCAATGTAATTCTCAAAGGAGAGGTTACTATTTACTTGGGTCCCCAGATCCCTTATTACATCTCCTGTATTTAGGGGGCTACCACCTATGTGGTAGTTTGTGGGTACTTTTTCCCCAAAGGGGATGACTATGCACTTTTTGGCATTTAGCTTGAGGCCATGGTTTTGACACCAGGTATCTGTCTCAGTGCGACTCTTTTGGAAGATGTCTGTCAGCCAGAGAGTCAATTATAGCCCCTAGTTTGCAGTCGCCTGTGAATCTGGTCAGCCATAGTCCTCCTGTGCTCGCCTGTACCTCTGAGAAGTATATGCCGAAAAGGAGAAGTCCTAGGACTGAGCCCTGGGGAATGCCATTTGTAACCGGTTTAGAGTCAGACCTAGATCCCGCAACTCTTACCATGTGAGTTCTGTCCATGAGCCAGTTGGCAACACATCTTGTGACTTAGGGGTTTATGTTAAGGCTGGTGAGCTTGTCTATAATACCTGAGTGGGGAACAGAGTTGAAGGCCTTTGTGAGGTCTAGGTAAGCTGTGTGGACCACCTATCCCTCGTCTATAGCCTTGGTAACTGTCCCAAAGAAGTCCACCATGTTTAGGAGGCATGATCTGCCCTTAACAAAGTGAACTAGGTAGGGTCCAGTGTTTGGAGGTTTCCAATGTCTCTGATAACGAGATCCATGATGATGCACTCCACAGCTTTGCAGACCAAGCTAGTCAGGCTTATAGGGCGATAGTTCCCGGGGTCTGTTGTTGCTCCATCTTTGTGGAGTGGAATAACCGTTACTGTGTGCCACTCTGTGGGCACATAGCCTGTGGAGAGGCTGAGTTTAAACAGTGTGTTTAGGTGAGGGGTTAGTTCATCTTTGAGCTTGTGTAGGACGCAGCCTGGGACACCATCCGGTCCCATTGATACTGTGTTTTTGGCTTTGGAGAGGGCTGTTTTAACCTGAGTATCTATGATTTCAGGGGCGCTACATTCTTCTGGTATCATTATGGGCTCTTTTGTGGGTGAGAGGGGGTAAAGTTTGCACTGAACCTGTCTACCAGGATGTTGGCTATATCGGTCGGTTCAGTGTATTTTGTGCCATTCTGCACTAACTCAGAGCAGATCTGAGAATTGCCACTTAAATTCTTGACATAGCTAAAGAATGCCTTGTGATTATCTTTGGAGTCCATGGCAATTTTTCTTTCGAAGCTAGCCTTGGATGATTTCATGAGAGAATGTAGTTTCTTGCTGGTACTGATCAGGGATTTTACTCTTTTCTGTACGAGTTTCCTCCTTCTATTGTATAGCTTGTTTATGGCAGGGGTACACCAGACTGGTTTCCTTTTCTTGGAGGAGTGAATCTTGGTTTTATTTGGGATAGCATGATCCATGCATTCTTGTAGGTGCCCGTAGAGTGCATTAGTAAAAGATTTTGCAGCTTGGACAGCATTATCCTTTAGCATGGGGGCTTTGAAACTTCCCACCTTGGTCTTAAGTAATGTGAAGTTTGCTTTTGAAACGTTTTTCACGGTGGTTTCTTTGACCGGGGGTGGTGGCAGAATGTGGATATCCAGAGTGATTCGTTTATGGTCAGATCTAACCAGCGAGGGGTTGACCACCGGTCGCCCATGTTGGTGATGACCAGGTCCATAAGGTTAATGTGTTACTAAGGATGTTTTAAAGTGTACTTATGATGTTGCTGGCAATACTACCTTCAGAGTGGCAGCATCTGGGTCAGCATATTTCCTTGGCTTCATTCTTAAAACATTCCTGAAGATGTTAAGGCTGACATTTTAAATTCTCCCTTAGACAAGGAAGTTCTCTTTGGCCTTTCTGGAGCTGAAGTGCTCAAAAAGTGTGATGCAAGGGGAAACTTGATTCAAATTTTCAACCCTCCTTTTTTAAGGTGAGAAAAATTTCCCTTCCTCCTGAGCTTCCTTTTTCAATAAGCAGTTCAAACAACAAGGTGCTGTCAAACAGGTTTTTACAAAGCAATGTCAAGAAGGATTCAAGAAAGAAAGGCAAAGCCTCCAAAAAATCAAGGATAGTCTTTCCAGTCAACATGACAATTTACCTGTTCGGGCTCACCCTCCTTCTGGTAATCTCTGCCTCTCTTTGAGACTTTTATCTTCCCTTGTGCCGCTAGATTGTTTCAGATAAAGGAGTTCTGAATGTAATTCAGGAAGGGCACACTTGGCAATGGAAATCCCTCTCTCTCTTTCAGGGGATTCCTCCTTGGCCAGTAAACCACTCCAATTCTGCATCAAATGTTGTTACAGGGGGTAATAGAACCAGTGCCTCCATGCCAGATAGGCAAAAGGCTTTTATTAAAGTTTTTCTCTGGTGCCACAAATGAAAGAATCCTAGAGGCCTGTGCTGGTCCTTTCCTTCCTAAATCCTTTATTCACATTTCAGAAGTTAAAAATGCTATCCCCTCAGTCCCTTTTGCCTTTTATCCCTTCATTAGGTTTCATGTTAAAGCTAGACTTAAGAGATGCTCACCACCACATTCCCAATGGCAAGCACTTCCGACATTTTTAATACCTTTTCTGTAGCTTACATTATTAGTTCTCTGTTTTATCCTTTGGACTTTCCACTGTGCCAAGTATATTCACAAAGTGTCTGGCTCCAGTAATTGCTTTTTGCAGACCTCAAGGTATTCATATCTATCCATGGAAGGGTGGGCTGAGACAGACCTAATGAGGACATCTGAAGTAGAAGTTTGCTGTGATAAATTGTGTTGAAGGCTTTAGGCAAGTCTCGAAATAATGAGGAGACTAGTTTGCTGTTATCTCTGACTTTATTGACAGTAAGTTTAAAGGTTAGAAGTGCAGTGTTAGTACTATTGGATGGACAGAAGTTGTGTTGTGTGGGGGATAGGAGTTCTTTCTGCAGCAGGTAGCTTAGCAATTGTTTTTGAATACATTTTCAAGTATTTTGGAGAGGTGGGATAAGATTGCTATAGGTATAAAGTTCATGATGTCTGTTGAATTTCCTCCCTCTGTGTAAAGGGATAATGTGTGATTAGTTTTTTTACAAAGAGAGGGAATGCTGGATTCCTGGATTGACTTGTTTATAAGGATTGAAACAGGATAGGCAATGCTACTGGCTGCTGTTTTAAGGTACTCAACTGAAAGGTTATCGGCTGAAGTAGAGCATGGTTTGCATTTGTTTGAGTAGTTTGATATAGGATGTTTGAAGGTGAAAGTAGATGTGGTGACATGTGGCTGTTGGTAAGGGTTGGTATTAGATGTTGGGGAATCCTTGTTGAGGGATGCTATATTATGTATGAAATAGGAGTTGAATTTTATTGCTGCAGTTTCAAATGGTGAGTTATTGGGAGAGAGTTTTGGGTTGAAGTTTTGTCTAGGATTTAATATTTCATTAATGGCTGATCAGAATGTATTTTTTGGGGTTGTGTTAGTAGAAGGCAAGTAGGAAAGAAGTATTTTATATTTAGGAAGAGAATTAGGTTGTCCTGGTATCCTTTTATGTTTCTGAAATGTGAGAAATACAGGGGTTTGAAAGTATAGAGTATGAGGATGTAGTTGCAATAGGAAGTAGTGAGGGTATATTGGGGAAAGTAGAAGCTGAAATGTAGAATACTAGATACTGCAGGGGAGGGGTCTGACTATGAATGGATATAGTATAAAGCAGCATGGGAGTGAGAAGGGTTATTGGGAATGATGCTAAATGTTAGATGGAAGTTGGAGAACAGGAAAATCAAAACAGGAGTGATTGTATGGTAGTAGTAAAGTTTTGGAGGAGGGTTATTGAATGGGTGTCACAGGTGAAATGTGTTTGGGGGAATTATTACAGTAGAGTTAGTGAGGGTGGGTGAGAAGTGAGGGCAGGGTGGGGAAGCATAGCAGGCACCCCCCAGGTCAATTATTATAGAAAGCTGTCAGTTTATAGCTGATACAGAACATTTAACAAGGAGGCACAAAGTAGAACAATCTTTCTTTCATTTACTGAATGCACAAATCAGGAAGCTAGGGAGACTAAGTAACTGGCTTATACTGTGTAATCTCTTGGTTAAGAGAAAGGACAATGTCCAACTTAGTAAGTGGTTCTTAGAGTTCAAGGACTACTCTTTAGGGAATGTCACAGCCGCTTTCTATTACAAGGCTTCAATGAACTGCCTTGATTGAATTTTGATACCTTTTAGACACTTTTTTTGGAGGGGGACATGCAGCAAGTACTGAAGGAGATAAAAAGCCTACTACTATGAAATCTTACTTGTGTAAGTGGAAAAAAAAATGTAGTTGGTACAAGAACTAGGATCGTCTAAAGGCCACCTGGGTCTGGTTCATAAATATGTATGAGAGGTACTGTCCTCATATCTTTCTTATTCCTCTATAAGTATATTTGACAGCCATTTCTGCTTGTATGTCCTTAGATCCCCCTTTTTAACCATCATAAAGTCAAGCAGTTTTTGAAAGGGGTGTTGCATATCCAACCATTTTCGAAAACAAGTGACTTCTCCTTGGGATCTCAACTTTGCATTTGAAAAGATTACTCTGTTTCTATTTGAAAATGCTGACTTAAGGTCCTTAACATGGAAGACTGCTTTGCTCATTGTTCGGACTTTTGCTAGGAGAGTATTTGAATTACAAACACTTATGGTGTGTCAACCCTACCTCATTTTTCAGAAGGACAGAGTCTTTGAAAGTAACATTTCTTTTATGTCTAAAGTAGTCTCAAAAGTTTACCTTGAGCCAGACTCCTAACCATCCTATCTTCATTCCTGACCCTGAGAAGAAGAGAGAAGTATTCTTTGGGTCTATATTAGATCACCGAATGCTTAAAAAAGCGAACGGTGATTAATCGGCCCTATGTAAGAGAAAGCTTACAATCTCGAACTGTCAGAACAGCGATTTTTTTTCTAGGGAAAAAAATCGCTGTTCCAAAACACATACACACAACAGAAGCACACCAAACAAACAGCAATCCACACACACACACCTAAAATCTGACACATAACCTACACTAAACTATACACACACCACTAACTATCCACTTACCTTAACCCAAACCCTAACCCTAAGGTCCATCACTATCGCACACTCACCTCACCCGCTCCCTAACCCTAACTCACCTAACCCGCCCTAACCCTCACGTCCACACAATCGCACACATACCTAACCCGCCCTAACACTCACATCCACACAATCGCACACTTACCTGGACCCGACCCATAACTTTCCACCACAGCACTGAAAATACCAAAGCAACAGAAACGGACAACCGAATTCTTTCCCTAGGAAAAAATTTGGGTTTCTGTTGCTTCGATATTTTAAGCTTTCGCTTACATAGGGTTGATCAATCACCGTTCACTTTTTTAAGCACTCTGTGATCTAATATAGACCCATATTCTTCATACTCTGGATGTCTGCAGGCAGCTAGATACTGTCTAAACAAAGCTCAAATCTTCATAAAGCTGAAGAGCTGTTTGTGTTCTTTGAACGTAAGAGGTAAAGACAACCAATGTCAAAGCAGACTATTTCCAGATGTTTGTCTCATGCTATTGGTTTTTGTTATAATCACCATAATTAGCCACTTTCAGTGAGGGTAGGTGCCCATTCATCTACAGCTTTGACTTTTTCAGTGTCTTTCTGGATATGGGTGGACTCTAGAAGTATTCTGGGACAGCGACTTGGTACTCTCAACATACTTTTACAAAGCACTACAAACTGTATTCCTTTTCTAAGTCCAGAATAGGCTTTGCTAAGACAATTGTGCAGGGGTACTGGATTTTTAGCTTTCTTTTCCTATTCCCTTTTTACTTCTGAGCTACAGTAGTCTACCCAAAAAGCCTAATATTGAACATGGTACAGTTATGTAGGTAAACTTACCATAACAGTAGATGTTCAAATGGATCACTGTTGCCTCTTTTCCCTCCTGCCTCCTCCTTTTGGTGTGATTGTTACTATTTCCAGGTTGTAGATGTAATAGACCCTTGTGTATATAGTTTTGGCACTTGTCATTTTATATGGTGTTCCCTTTGTACTCCAGAGAGTTAAAGCATGTGTAAAGTGTCCTTTCGCTTTGAAAAATTGGCAAACCAAATGGAGTAGGACCCAAATAGCTGACTAATTCGAGTGATTTATTAGAACATCTATTGGTATGGTAAGTTTGCTTACACAGCTGTACTTTTTAGTCTAATATGGGATAACATATAAATCTGAAATGTGTAACAATTTACAAGACACAACCCCTTGCTGCTAATTTATTAAAAGCAGTACATGTATATGGCATTATTACTAAAACAACACAGTTAAACATTAAACAGTAGCGGTCTGAATTGCAACTCTAAACTAAAGTCAGACATTTTGTGTAATCAGGCTTGGGAAGTGAAAGATGACTGCCCCAAAACAATGTTCTTTCACAACCATTAGACATGTTTATCAAAGTTGATCTTGCAGCTGAGTGTATCATCACTGTGACTATTTGTGTATAGTATTTGGCAAACCTGGGTTCTTCTGTGTATGTGCAGGTTATGTTAAACTTTTCCATTTAGTTCAAGAATTGTACCAGTGGGAGGATGGTACAGAAATATATGTTAACTATCAAGAGCATGACCACAAGGAAGAATAGCAAGTTGATTATAATTTGCTAGAAAAGGGGTGAGACTCCTTGCAGATGAATTTTATGTATGTATTATGGCAGATGTGTTGTAGTTTCTAATGTGTAGATTACAGTTAGGAACTAATACAGATGTTCCAGGTTCTAGGCTATCCAGTACATATTATACTTTCTATATTGTGAAATGCTAATAATTGCTTCTGCTTGCTGATTATGAATGTTTAGTAAGATAGTCTTTCAACTGTACTTGCGTGTTGTTCTTCATGTTTCTCTGAGCAGCTTCAAGATCAAACACAGAGAATATACATCCCATTTCAGTATGAAAATGTATGGTTGTGTCTTTGAATCTCTGTCTGTATAATGACATTCCTTACATTTATTATAGGACTGGAAGATGGTCTTACCATGGGTGTAAGTGATTCATGAATTCTAGCCATATAAATTTTCTTTGAAAATAAAATTCATACATTCCTAAGTTACCTTTGCTGTTTTACACAAATAGTAAACCTCAGGGGTGTCTAGCTGCCTGAAATAGAGTTTCTAAGTTGCAAGTAGACAAAGACACTTGGGGATGTTTGCAAAAATGGAAAAAAAAAACGTGCACGTGCAAAATTGTTGATTATTCTTTATTCAGAATGTTCATACAATGTATTATCACAAGTAGAAATGATCTTAACTATTCATATATTTTATAAAGTTATATAATATTTTATTAGACACATTTATGACAAACAATTGAAAGAATATGTATTATTAGTTTCAATAAAACAGAAGCATGATAAAAATAACATGTATGTGGGCAGATGAAGATGGGTACATGTTGAATTTATCTATCATGCTCTGGAAGAACTATGGTCATCTATGTTTTATTTCCTCAGCTAAAACTTGGAGAAAGAGAAAGAAAATAAATATACACAACTGTAATGAAACTTTTTTACCATAATGCAAATGCCATGAGTATTACCACTAAGAAGGTCATTGTAGCTTTTATTCATTTTTGTATTTATTTTTTGGCCTTTTGTACAAATAAATGCATGTATGTATAGCTGTATGTATGTATGCATGTGTATATGTGTGTGTGTGTGTGTGTATGTATATATATATATATATATATATATATATATATATATATATATATATATATATATATACACACACACACACACAAGTTTATAATGAATAATCGCTGGTGAGTTTTAGTGAAACATAAAACTTTGAACAAACTCACTGGTGATTACCATTAATTGCCACTAAAATCATCGCAAAAAATGTAATCCCAAATGTAAATCAATAGGTTACATTTGCAATTAGAAAATGTAAAATTAAAAACAGCTTTTTACTTTGTGGTCTTTACCCTCTACACCACTAGAAATTAAATATACTAACTCCAGGGCCACACAAACTCAAAAAGGGCAAAACCCCTTGAATTATGTAACAGTCAATATAATGAACTTTGTCCATTAAATAATCTGACAAACTGTAGCAGTGACAGAAAACATCACCATTTCACCACACGATAAAATGCGTGCAGTGATAATACTTATATACATACACGTACAGAAACCTTTCTTGTTTTCAGAGGTGGGGTTTCTTAGGCAGGTCTGTAATCGTAGGAAATGAGCAACAGACTGCAGAACGGTTTAGACATGACACTGAACACGCTAGTCAGAAGTCACTGTATTATCATTAAAGTATATAAAGCATATCTTTGACTCTATAATTAGCACAAATCTGAAGTTGATTTAGTGCAAATGATGCCTGAGAGATGGTGGTATTGAAAGATACAATGGGGTTTTGGTAATCTCAGTCAGAGAAGTTTAAAAATACAGAGATGCATGTGATAGAGGACGGCATGGTTAAGGTGTGAGGGCTGCTAACAAAGGACTTAGTATATGCAGTATAATTGTAAATGGGCTAAGATTTCAGGGTTACTGATTGATAAGGGGGCAGCACAGTGGTCCAGTGTTTAGCACTACCTTATAATTCCTTATTTTTTGGTTTGGTTCCTGGCTGTGTCAAGGTGTGTGTGTGTGTCTGTGTGATAAGAACAAGTGTCCTATGATGGACTGTAGTCCCATTCAGGACTGGTTCTTTGGCTTGTGCTCCATGCTTGTCAGGATAGGATGTAGTTTCCTTGTGAGCCGGGAAGTATTCAAGAAAAAAACAATGGCTAAAAGATCAGTGACTTCAGATTTGAAATACTAGAGTTACTATTTCTGCAAAAGTTTCAGCTATGAAGCTGAAGGGAATGATTTTTTTTCTTCAGTGAAATCAGTATGGTAGCTCATTGGCTAATTTATCTGCTTCACAACTGCATGGTCTAGACATCAGTCCTGACTTCATGACATTGTGTGAAGTTTGCATGTTCTCCCCATGACAGTGTAATGTTTGGCTGCCCACATCTTGTATATTGTATTTATCCCTGTGGTCCTGATCTTGGCTTAACGAGGTTCAGTACAGACCATTTCCGTTACCCTTCCAACAAATAAATAAATTAAAAATGCTAAAGGGTTACTGTACAAAGCTTCTGCTGTGTAACACTTGAAAAATGCAAGCAGTAAATAAAAAATGTGAAAAAGAGATACTGATAGATGAGAGCAAAAAGGCTGAACATCTGAGATATTGGGGTAGCAACAAAATAATACTTGGAATTTAGATGTTGCTTTGTATTGTCTAAAGAAGAACAATGTAGACAGCACTGTAATACCTTGAGCTGTTCGGTTACATGTACCTATAGGTTAGCATAGGACATTGCCATCTTGATCCAGTGACAAGGCTGTATCAGTCTGTTGATGCCACATTATTTCTAGTTTTCAGATAATCACGTTGATAATTATGGCAGATGTGTTGCTTTTTAATGGGTTGTGATAAACAATATGAAAAAGAGGCAAGGATCAGCACTTGCAAGTTGTCAAAAATCTATGAGCAGTCTAAATTCTACAGAGGCATAGTAACAAAAGCATTTGATGATACATTAGAAGAAAATGAAGTCACTCCAAAAGTAATAGCCCCTATGTGCCCCCTTCATTTACTGTTATTGTTTCCTTATCCCTGTGCTATTTCCTTCTGAAACTTAGTCTGTATGTAGTTGCTCGTTGTTACTAAATGCAATATAATTGATGTGCTCATCACCACCTCTGTACAAAAGACATCCCTGACCTTGTTACATTTCTGCCAGGCTCATTCCAGCAACATTCCTTTCACTCTCTCCTTATCATCTACGTTTCTGATGAATGTTCCCCTTTTACACCTAACTGATTTAGCAGAAGCAATAGCCAGCTTGTCTTGCATCTCTCATCTTTCTTTCATAAGTCATTTAGTTCATTTTATAACTTTAATGATGTGGCAGTTGTTAAATTATACTGCAGATATAATGTTCTTATAGCTACAATGTAATATTTTACAGTCTTCCATGATCTCCCAGTTTTCAAAACTCATTGTGAGCATCTATCACATTACATACCTTAATGTGAAAAATTCTAAAATCACATTTGTTTTCATGCATGTTCACGTGTTTTACAAAACAAACTTTATTAGAATAGCATTTTGAAGTGCATAGAGTTTGAAATCAATATTTTAATAGCAAAGGTATGCTACTGCAAATAAATAATATTTTAGGCTGTTGGTCATCCTAATCATTACTGCAAGAGAAGGCAAATGTAACATTATGATAAGACAAAACCTGTCCACATTTGGGAAATTGATGTATGATATTCACTGAACTTTAAACATGTGACTCATTAGGGATATTAATAGACGTCAGTTTAGTTAAGCTGGCTCACAGCAAGCTTGATTCATTGTCTTTTTATTGAAACATGAATGAAATATCTCTTATGTCTTGTATCTTACAACGGTGACTTTGTCATACCAAAAGTGGCCCTTCACTCAGCCAT
The DNA here is from genome assembly GCF_019279795.1 of Protopterus annectens. Taxonomy (NCBI): domain Eukaryota; kingdom Metazoa; phylum Chordata; order Ceratodontiformes; family Protopteridae; genus Protopterus; species Protopterus annectens. The sequence goes on along the minus strand of NC_056747.1, from coordinate 543,907,638 downwards.
ATATCATAAAATGTTTGAATTTATACCTTCTTTTTGTAATGAGCAATATGACAAACACTTGAGAAAACTAAAGGGGAACTTTGTAAGAATTTTGCTTTGGATCTGTCCTGCTTTCAGGGCACAATTTGGGGGACTCAGGACTGGGGCACCATTCTTTCCCATTAAGAGGCTCTAGGTTTGCCTTGTGTCAGTTGAGTCACTTTATTATAACCAATACTTTATGCACAGATGTCACGTGTAAGGGCAAAATAGAATCAAGCTGAGTGTGCTGTGTGTGCATCAGTTTTACTGTACTCATTATAAGCTTTTTATGGTTGTAGACGAGAGAAGTCAAATGTCTGAGTGTTATATCATCTTTCACATCTATTTCTTGCATCTAAGGTGACACTGTTACAGTTTAAGTGGAATTGTTGCAGATGTAGCAAAATTAAGATTTGCTTATTGATAAAACAGAATTACAAATAAAGGAAAAGAAAAACACATTAAACACCTCAAGATAACCAGTTAGACTGACAAATGCATAGACCATGGTGTTATGAGAACCACAAATGACATTTCCACTTCAGTCATCATTTTTAGTAAGGCTTTTTTTTCCTCTCTACTTTTTCCTAGGTCATGTCTTGTACAGTACCATTCCAGCAACATAGCTAAAAAAAAAAAAAAAGGAAAGAAAAGAAACGCATAAAGAACTTCATTGGCTTCTCAAGTATCTTTCCTGGCTTATATTCTGTCAAAATCACAGAGTGATGGTCCCATGGGGTAAAGGCAAAGCAGGTGATTTGGATTTTGCTGTGTTGTGCTACAGTAAACAACAGGATCTGACATTTTGTGGGGAAAGACAATGTAAACGTCTCATATCCCTGAATGGCAATAAGAGCATGAAAGGTGAAGAAAGGCCTAAAAGACATCCTGTTTGGTAGTTATTTGCTGCTGTATCTTCTGCAACATTTCCTGCATCCGCCGTAACTATATGAAGGAAGACAAAATCTGACTTAATACGGTACAAACAACATTGTAATATAATTGCATTATGCATGTCTTATATTATTGACATTATAACTAACTCAGATTATAAATGTTTTTATTTTTATGTTCATATAGATTATAACAGTAAATTAAAAATCATATTCAGTCAGTGGATAAGGCCATGGAAAACCTTTCTCCTCCTGTTTTAGCTGTCTTGATAGGCTACTTCCCAGTTATGTCACTTTATCCATATACTGTCATTATTCTCGCATATCTAAGGCAGAACATCAAACTGACATTTCTTGTAACTAAAAAGGGGAGGGTGGCATCTTCAGCCAGATGATTTTGACAGAGGACAGTGCTCCTGTCTGTCTGAGTTGCATTCTGTAGTCAAGTGCACATTGTTTGATTCCTTTCACGTCCGTGTGCCAACTATTTTACTTTAAGCAAATCAATTGACATTGCAACTAGGTTGCTCCTTAAAAGGGATACTATTGTCCACCTGGCTTATAGGGTTACCAATGTATTAAATAAAATCTGGTTATCAGTCTCTATTTATATGTGTGTGCTTTGCTGGTCAGGTTACTCTCACTAGGCCAGTAGTCACTTCTCATAGGATACCAAAGGTGATATTCATACATATTAGGGAAAATGGGGCTAGGAAATGGGAAATACAAGATGTGGGATTGTGAAATTGTATCTAAGAGAACAGAGAAATGGTTGTGGCATAAAGAGTGGGGGGGGGGGTTAAAATGTTGAAGATTGTTACACATGTAAAGTAAAGGAATTATTCCGAGAATGCCTTTCTTAATATTCAAAGTAGGTATCAGTGGCTCTGTGGTGTTCATAAGTATCCAGTGTTGTTGAAATACCTGTATACTATAAATTATCTGTAAAAAGTTAACAGTTTTGTCCTAAGGATTAGTGGTGGCTATGTGACAAATAAACCCAGCTATTCACTGCCTACTATCTATAACTCTAGAAATTAGCGCTTTGGTTTCTGCAATTCACTGTTAGTGATTAAAGTGCATTCTGTGGTATAAACCTACAGCCTAGCAGCAACTACTCCCCAGTATGTGCAAGTCCTGTCTAGTAACAACTCTTCAAATTAGTTGTGAGAAAATATCAGTACTTTGTATAGTATAGCCAACGTTCATCTTTTTTTCTAAATATTGCTAGATTAGCTACCATCTAACCTAACCTCACAATAGCATCCTAAATACCTCCCTTATAAACTCTCATTGTTTCTTGTAGTAATCCCCTTCCAAACTCTGAGTACTACAACCATCTCCAATTCTTCATTTTCTGCCAACATGGCTCAACAGTCATCTTTCATCCAATCCAGGGCCACTGTTATTAAATGTTCGAAGGAAGTGTAACAATTGCCTTATGCTTAACTGTTCCCTGGTTAACCATTTGATAGTACAACCTGTGAGAGATGTAAATCTTTAAGAAACATGGAGGCTGACATATCACACCAGCCCACTGTCAGTAAGAGCCTCATTCATAGCATGCCACTAGACCTACAAAGTATTTTGAAGCTGTAAAGAAAGTTTTGCTAAAGTCTCCTGGAACCCACTGTAAAAGATACTAGCCTTTAGAACACAAGGCAAAACCTAGTCCCTCTACACTCACACATACTGCAAATCCACATAGCTCACCAACAGTAACTCTGAAAGCAGGCCTAAGCCCATAAAGCGTACTAAGGCTGCTTTCACACAGGGTAATGTTTCAGTCATAAGTGACTTTATGGTTAGGCATACAGACTCCACACTGACCAGACTGAACAAGAACAGGGTGACTGAAAGCTGCTTGTCCAGTTTCAGCATTTATGACATCACATGGACCATAAGGCCACTTAAAACAGACAAATATAACTATGTCCTAGTGGTGACTCATGTGAGAGTGAATATCCTGACTTACTCTACCCAGAGAGAGATGGCAGAACTTACTAGGCATGCATTAGAGGCAGGTAATACAATGATCTCGAGTTGTATCTTGCCTTTGCACAGAATTAAAACTGGATACCAAGAGAAGATAATTAGTTTTAACAAATAACTATGTAGTTGGTGTTATTTTTAAGGGGACCAAATATGTGTCAGTCTGGGGATGACATGGTATATAAGACTTCCCATTTCACCAGGGATGGCTTACATCTCTCATGCCAATAGCTTACATCTCTCTTACCAGGGCTTCTGCTTATAGGCTAAAGTTTTTGCTATCTCCATGGTAACCTTTTTAGGCACAGTTCTGCTAATGGTCATTCCAACATAGTAAACACAAACTCAAATTTGAATAATGTCAAAGTGGCATTACTTATTGTTAGGAGTCTAAATAGGAGGATGCCATAACATGAGGCTGTTCTCAACTCAAGCACTTTTATAACTGTGTAGTTACTGAGACATGACTTCAGTGCAATGAGAGCACTTATCTGCACATGGATTGGTGCCTATTATGTCTTCAGGTCCTCTGGTAACTGCTGGTGAATATCTGTATTTGTCAGAAATGTTACCACATCCTGTAACATTACCCACAACCTACCCACACACTCGTATGCTAAACCTATCCCTACACCTAAACCCAGTCCTACACGTTAGGCTATTAAACTCCATTCCCATAACAGTATCAATATGCAGACAAGTTATGTCTGCAAATTACTGGTCTTTTGCATTCAGAAAAGGAAACTTTCTTTTTATTTATGTGATGAATACTAGCATACCCGTAAATTTTGGTGCGTTAATAAATTACTCCTACTCTTTTTGATATGGGATCTTTTACATGCACCTGAGCTATCTCCAGTTTAGGCAGATGGGGCCTTAGTTTAACATTTCACCTGAAGGGTGGCACACTCAGGAGTGCAGCATCCCCTTTATATTGCACTACAGAGTCAGTAGAGGAAATTAATCCAACTAAGAACCAGCAGCACGTGTACGAGTTCAAAAGGCAACCTTGGGTAGAAACACAAATGGGTCAGCGCAAAAGCACTAATACTACAATACTTAAAATTCAGCAAGTCCAAAGATGCATACCATAGAAAATGTATTATAAATCACATGAAATCAGAATAGTTTTTGGTTTTCAAACACTTTTGGAAATAAAGATTGTCATACTGTAACTCACGCAGATATACATTTTTTTCCCCAGGGGTGGTGACTGGAAAACTGTTTTATTAAAGAAAGAACTGATGTGGTAGTTAAGATTAAATGCCACTACACCCCCAGGACCTAATGAAAAAGTGTCCCTTAAATCAGTTCTTAAGGAGAAGGCAGCTACTGTGTAATTTATTCTACGTTTTGGTGGATTATTGAAGTGTTTTTGTTACCCGGGTATTGTCCTGATTTTTTAGGTTTGAGGACTTTAACATTACATAGCAAACAGTGTCAATATACTGGGTTACATTCACTTATCAAAGGGAAAAAATTGTTTATTTAAAACGTTTTATTCAAAACTTCTGACATAATTACAGGTGCCAGTTAAAGCTTAGGTGACTGGGATAGGATCCATTAATGGTTAACAACAGAGAGAAATGGATGCAGTTGTTTAATTGATGGTTTTATATAAGGGTTGTTAAAATGTGGAGTTTTATCTGATGACTTTTCACTCTTGAGATGAAAGTGCTTATCCTTGTATTGTTTTTATTGATATTAAAGTGCTGGCAACCCACAGACTGTGAATTGAGGCTATTTTTATTGTTCATTTTTCTGGTTTGTATGAGGATGGACAACTACGAGGGTACAAATGGAACCCAGTTCTTGTTTTTGTGTGGCTGCCTCTGGATTTTGAACAGAATATGGCTGTTAAACTAGATATGCCTTCTGGCCGTTATCTTTACTTATTTAGTTATTATTGGCAGGTGGCAATGCTGGTTCTTGTGTTCCTGGAGAGAATCAAGAAACTGAACATGAAATATTACTGCCTAATGGGAGCAGTCATCATGACAATTTGCATTCCAGCAGCATTGATGTTATGGACCTTATGACTAGTGGAGCAGGTGAGTGTACTTCTGTTCACTGTGTTGTGCTAGGACAAGGAGTGGTGAACATGGGGAGCGGTCTTGAAACAGCTGCACTTTTGCTGCCATTTATAGGTGCAGATCTCCTCTTGCTACTTGAGGTAACGGTTTTCAAGACTGGCTTATGGCAGAATTTTCTTTTTCATTGAGCAATGCCAACTGTTCTGTGGAGGAAGATTCTTCCAGCTTGATTAATTTGATTACAAGCTTGGAGAAAAAAAAATCAAGCTGCCTGGATAACAGTATGAAAATCTTTATTTCCACAAGTGTTTGAAATCCAAAAACATTCTTTTATGTGACTTACAATAAATTTTCAATGGTATACGGCTTTGGACTGGCTGAATTTTAAGCATTGTGGTATTAGTGCCATTGCGGTGAAATGGTTGTGTTACTGCCCAAGGTCGCCTTTTCAACTAGTGCACTTGCTGTTGGTTTCTAGTTGCTTTATGCACTAGTTTTTTTTTTATTTTTTTTATTTTATTTTTGGTTGAAAATAATCCAGTTAGTTAGTGTGGGAATGGAATCCACAGCCTTCTGATCTTCCAAGACCAAAGCCAGATACATTACCTGTTGAGCTACTGAAACTCAGCCACCCAACACCTCTTTCTGGTTCAAGTCCAAAGTACTACTGATTTTTCTAGTCAGCTCCAGTGCTTTCAATTATTTATTTGTTTTTCTATTGCTCATTCATTTTCCTTTGGAACAATGGAAATGTTTCCCTGGCAAGTTCTTTCTATGGGCTCTGATAATGTCAGAAGAATGAGACGCAGACTCTTCTTCTGCTTCCTGGCTCACTTTTTGCTTGATAAGCTTCTTATTTCTTCCTTAGCCTGTTTTGCATCTAAAAATATCTTTTATCCTCCAATCAAAACATTTTCTTAAAATAGCTGCATATAGCAGGTTGAATCTCGCACCTTCCTCTTGACACCCCCTGATTAAAGGGATACACTTACATCTCTTCAGCCTGGTATATAGTTAATAGTCATTTACTACAAACTCTGGTGTCCACAGTTTTTAATATTTGTACTTTCTGTCACAGTTTTGTCAGGAACGTCTCTTTCTGCTGGTATGACTGCATTGTTATTAATACAGTTCTTGGCTGACTTCTGACAGCCAAATTTGTAGCATTCAGACAGTGTCCTTTTTTAATTAACAAAATCCAGATGAGGAATAGCAGTTCAGTTATTTTTTAGTAGTTTCATAAAATGAATGCAGTCTTTGGTTTCTCTGCATGTTCTGTCTTCTAACTGTACTTTTTTTTAAGGTTTTCTTGAGAAGCCTCATATTCACCTCATCTTTCCTTCATTTCAACCTCTTATGTTTGCACTTTTATAAGCTCTTCTGAATTGTTACTTTACTTTTCTTCTATTCTTTATAACCTTATGCCATTTGACTTTATATATTCATCCAGTACCTTATTTATTTTAAACACCAACTCAATACAATTAATTTTTTTATGTGGTTTTTCACCAATGTTTACTTTATCCAGTTTCCATACACCATTTATAACAGGCACACTATTTTAATTTTTAGCACTGTTAATCATCGAGTACAATGCCCCATTTGGCATGTACCTCGCTAGACACCCACAACAACTGTAGAGGCTACAAACGTACCTCACAAAGAGGATCCTAGGCCTTAAACACTTGTCCTATATGGACAGGCTCAAAAAACTCCAACTATTCTCTGTCTCATATTGCCAACTTAGAGGCGATCTCTGCTTGACATACAAAGCCATGTCTGATCCAGCTCTGTTAGAAATGCTACATCTAAAGATATCCCAATCCCTCCACACCACACACTCCAGTGACCTCAGCCTCATTACCACAATCAACAGAACGTGCTGGAGGTACAAGTTCATAACCCAGAGACTGTCGTTGCTATGGAATAGACTTCCCATACATGTCAAATAGAGCACCTCACTGGCCCTCTTCAAGAGAAAGCTTGATGAGTGGATGGGAAATAGAAAATTCACCCTGGGGATCACTCCAGTGGCTCTACTCGACAGAGGCACTGGGAACTAAGGTTGGGCGGCACAATGTCAGGGTGATCCTATGGGCTAGGTTTGTAAAGGCTCCAGGGCCATTAGCCTAGTACACACCTATGAATCCTTTCTGTGATTAATAATGTTTCTGACCTAACCAGTGTTTCCTCTAAGTAGTTGCATGCACTATTTTTATTCTTATAGCTAACGTTTGGATTGTGTCATGATCCCCACTTTTGGGCAGGCTGGCCATGTATACCTTTACAGGTTGTAGTTTAATCTGCTGTTTTCTACATACCAGTGATGCAGTAAAAGGCACACAGAGCATCGTTAGAGTTGCCCCTCATTCATACTACTTTAAGGGATAGCCCTAAAATGCTGAAGTGTTATGGAAAAGTTTTTCCCATTGTAGTATGAACGTTACTGTATAGCAGGAAGATGAAGATTTTATATCTTCTTAACAGATAGTGAATTAGTTGTTCCCAGGCTCAATACCAAATACCAAGGCACACTTGTACACACACACACACACACACACACACACACACACACACACACACACACACACACACACACACACACACACACACACAAGCACACAAAAATCATCAATTTTTGTTCTTGTTTGAAACAAATATATTAAAACACTCCGTGTTCTGTAACCATTCATCACTGCAAGGAACTCTCATATGATTTTCTCTTACCTCCTCGTCTTTCTCCCGAATAAGTTTTTCTGTCTCTATATCTGTCACAGCAGGAACTATGGGAATTGGAAAGTCTGTTCCACTCTCTCTTGTCAGCTTACTGTGAAATATTAAAGAGTCAGAGGTCAGAAATCAAGTTAGCAGATCCATGCAGTTAGGACTGAAATGCAAAATGTGCCTTTATCAGAACATCATACATAAGGACACTGATGCCAGCAATTTATCTTATTTTACCACTTGCAGTTTGCAATGGAATAGGTGTCAGGGGGTTGGTGAGAAGGTAATCTTGCCTGCTAACACTGGTGAAAGATGTCTTCTTACAGTTCTGGTAAACTGGATTTAATAAGCAGCATAGGTATCGGAAGTGTGTGTGTGTGTGTGTGTGTGTGTGTGTGTGTGTGTGTGTGTGTGTGTGTGTGTGTGTGTGTGCGTGTGCGTGCATGCATGCGTGTGTGCGTGTTAGGAAGGGGGGTTAGTAGCGTAGGGGATCCTCCAGTCCTGCAGCAAGGTGGTTGCATGTAGTATGATATAACAAGATAGGCATCTAATTGTACTTGTTCAGGCATGTGGTAATATGCATATGTAAGCAATGCACAGCCATTTTGTTACCACAGCCTGGAAAAACAAAGGTAGATTTAATGAGAAAATTACATTTGGCTGTTAGTTGAAGGATCACTCTCAACCAATCAGTCCTAGACTCTTGGGAACAAATTTAGTTGCTGTATGTGAATAAGCATAAGGGTGGCACAGTGGTGCAGCAGATAGTGCTGTTGCCTCACAGCAAGTTCTCTGGTTCAATTCTCAGCTGGGGTGCCTTCGCTGTAGAGTCTGCATGTCATCCTTGTGTTCAAATGGGGTTCTTCCCACATTCCAAAGACATGCAGTAGGTGGACTGGACACTCTAAATTGGCCATAGCAGTGAGTGTGTGGTCTGTGAGAATCTACCGCATCAGGGATATCCACCCGGTGGTGTAAATCTTGGCTGTAGATTGTCACTGTATAAGTGACACCCTGACCCCATGTACAGAAATGGGACAAAGGGGTTGTGGATGGATGGATGTGAAGAGGCAATCACTCTATACCTGTTTAATTGACATGACAGGGGATCAAAAAATAGAAAACAAGACTTCTTTAGATCAAATTACAGCAAATCCTCCACTACTGTGTTTATAGTAGGGTGAAACAATGTGCTGTCAGAAGTAAAATAATCAATCTGGTGTCCTTATGAGGTCTTGTCATCTGTGTTCTAAGCACGATGAGTGTTAATGATGCTCACTTTATCCAGCGCAGCAGTAACACAAAACTTCTAACTTTTACATGACACCACTCTGGCTGCATTAGAAGTCCTTGAAGTTCTGAAGAATGTGGCTAAAGCAACAGTGTTCATGCTGATGATCTTATCGTTGATCTTCAGAGTAACATAGCTTGTGATATCCATTGCACAGCTACCATGCTGCCCCAAACCAGTTCTCATAGTACTAAATGTTCAGACATATATGAGATACGTTTAGTAACTGGTACATGTACACAAACTAATTCATGCACACTAACAGTTATCAAACTACATCTCCTGACTACATGTCAATAGAAAGGGAATCGGGTCCCCAATTAATATAATATCAAAAGACAAATCTGAAAAAGTGGAAATTTCATATGTCCTGTTTTCTTGACTGCCCAATTAGCCTATCCCACCCTGCCTTGAATGATTTTACTTTTATCCATGTCAACTAATCCTCAGGTAGCTTATTCTAATTTGCAACAAACCCAGTTATTTGTTTCACCTTATTTTTCCTCAATTTCTCCTGCATATGTTTAATTTTGACATGCAGATGAAGGGAAAGATTTCATAAAGTCAGAACCGTGGAGTGCACTTTCCACTGATAAAACACTGCTGCCCTAACAGAATAATAATGCTTTACACTTGAATAAAGATGAGCACGGAGGAGGAGTGTCATTCCCCCAAACAATCATTAGAGTGCGTATGCTGCTCACACCTCAGGCTACATGTTAGTTCAGTGATGGTGAATCTTTTGGGCTCGGCATAAAAAATTTGAAAAATGCCTATCTTGACTGCTGGTATGTCACCCCCCCGCCTGGTGAACAAAAGAGAAACAATTGTTTACACATTCATTTATTTAAAAAAACTACAGTCCAGTAGTGTGTGCTGCTATGTATTATAAAAGAAAAAGTGACTTATAATAGAGAAAACGATATGTGCTCTGATAATTGGACTTAAAATAGTGCACCAAAAAATTACCCTACTTTTAATAGTAATTTTGAATTGAATTGGAAAAAATATAGAACATACTGCATTTGATTTGATTAAAATCAATGACTTCTTTTGTTGCTGAGTTTTACTAGATAAGTGCATGGTCACATATTTCTTGTATTTTTGTTTTTATTCAGTTTGTTTGGTAACTCAGGTATTGGTGAATGCTGGTATGTCACCCAAAACGTCGTGGTGTGTCACCTTTGACACGTGTGTCATAGGTTCACCATCACTGTGTTAGTCACCCTTATGTGAAATGTATACTGCCCATATTTTTAAGGTATGGCTCAGAAAAATAATATGATTTCTTAACATGCAGGACAGGTGAGTCATGTAATTCATGCAATATGGCAACAAACCATATATATATTTTTTGAACACAGTTTCCATAGGAACATCCACAGTGCTACACATGCAATCAAATGACAGTTTGCAAATCGTGGCAGTCATAATTATGGTCAGACCTGAGGCTGAACAAATTTGAACACAGTCACAAATAAAAAACACTGTGACTGACTTACTAGTCTGACTCATAAATAAGTCGTGGTTAATTTTTTGAACAGTCTTTCATTATACCATGTTTGCACCTTGACAGCCTTCAGAAGCACAAGGATGGCTGCCCCTGCTTAGTGAGGCACTCTGCCAGCTGCTGTTTGGTAGCTGGCCATAAGAAATGGTGAATATTCTGAGTTTAGGTGAGCTCTTTTATCCTACTGACTTACAGAAGAAGCCTTTTTTCCCCACAGTAGGCTATGTGGAGTTGATTGTCTCAAACAAACTGTAGCTATCTTTGCCAGATTGTAAGAATGTCTTATTTTAGGTCATAAGTTGTGAGTATATTCTTACACAAGTAATTTTGATAGCAACTCCAAGGCACAAAAATTATTAGCACAACTAAGGCAACAGAAAATAGAAAGGGCTGTTACCAAACTTAAGGAGCCTTTGCCTAGAAAAATTACCAGAGACCTTAGAGGTATTTTGGAAAATCTTTGAAAATCTATATAGAGTAGATGAATGGAGAAACCAAGAAAAGACACATGGAAATATTTATGGAAGACTTAAATATGCCAAGGGTACAGAAAGATGAGTCTCAAGAATTAATACCTAAGATGGAAAGGGATGATATAAAAAGGATCATGCATAATCGCTCAACAGGGAAGTATCCATGATCAGATGGTATTCCTGTGGGAAGTTTTGAAGAAAGTGATACAGATCTGGAAGGTTTTGTTTAATCCAAAATCACTCAGTCTGGCACATTGGCCCAATAAAGGCACAGCACACCTACACCAAAAAGGTAATCAGTAGCTGGAAACCACAGGTTTAGTAATACAACAGTTTAATCACAAGTCCACAGATTAAGTACTTTCATTCCTCACAGGGAACTTCATCAGAATACTTAGTAAAAAACACATTGGCCTAAATACTTCCCAATTAAACATATCATTAGTTACATCATAAAAAAATCCACCATCCATTGGTTCACTAATTAATTGAAATACTTGCTCAGTAAAATACTTTACAACAATAAAAACATAGGTTCATATGTGTGTACTAGGCCAATAGCCCTGGAGCCTTTACAAGCCTAGCTCATAGAAGTGCCCTGGCATCATGCCGCCATTACTTCCTGGTGCCTCTGTCAAGTAGAGCCACTGCAGTGATCCCTGGGGTGAACTTTCTATTTCCCATTCACTCATCAAGATCTCTCTTGAAGAGGGCCAGTGAGGTGCTCTGCTTGACATGTATGGGAAGTCTATTCCACAGCATGGGCAGTCTCTGGGTTATGAACCTGTCCCTCCAGCATGTTCTGTTGATTGTGGTAATGAGGTTGAGATCCCTGGAGCATGTGGTGTGGAGGGATTGGGATTTCTTTAGGTGTAACATTTCTAACAGGGCTGGGTCAGACATGGCTTTGTTAGTCAAGCAGAGATTGCCTCTAAATGGACGATATGAGACAGAGAAAAGCTGGAGTTTCTTGAGTCTGTCCATGTAGGGCATGTGTTGAAGGCTTAGGATCCTCTTCATGAGGTACTTTTGTGGCCTTTCCAGCTGTTGCAGGTGTTTAGTGAGGTACATGTCAAATGAGGCATTACACTCGATGATTCACATATGAAAAAACTAGTAAAATAACATTCTAGTCACATAGGGTACATGAAAAATGTATTACAATCCTAGAAAATAAACTAAATATATATAATAAATATTGGTGGACTTAAAACGTATATTAGAGTTTAAGAACTCTCATTTTTAGAGCTGGTAACAGCAAATAATGGTCATTAACAATATTTTAAAAGGAGGGACATCTTAGAAGAAAGCTATGGTGGCCCTGCTATCCAAAGTGGTCAAAGACCTTTTAAAGCAAACTTCATATGGATCAATTTCAATTCTGAAGCATGAGTGCAAAGAGTCTATGCCTATACTACCTAAGAGAATGACTAAGATCTTAGCAAAACTGACAGGTATGGATCAATATGGTTTTGAGGAGGGGAAGCAAACATCTGACAACATTAACAGAATGATGATGATCCAGAGGGAAGCAAAGTGCAAGAAGACCCCATTATTGTTGGTGAGCCTTGATGCAGAAAAGACATTCAATAGAGTTAGTTTGGATTACTTGACTATGGGAATGGCAGCATTTGTTTCCACTTATAGAATAATGGGGTTAATTAGGATAATATATGAAGAATTATAGGCAATGATCAAGATGGGAGGGTTTCTCTTGGACAATCTGTTTATGACCAGAGGAACCAGGCAGTGGTATCCTCTTTCATTTTTGATATTTGCCTTATACTGAGAGCCATTGGCAAAGATAATAAGGGACTCACAAATTCAAGGGTATAACTGGTATTGTACTCATGAAAAATTTGCCTTATGGGACTTCCACACAAATATAGCATGACTGCATCTCTCCCAGTGTGAAAAAAGAAATTGAGAATCAGGGGCTAGTAATTTCTACAAGCTGCATAAACATGGTGCTGCCACAAGTGAAGTGATAGGATCTCAGAATTTAAAAAAGTTCAACTCTACTTAGAGTGATTGCATGACCTATGAACCTATGAACAATTCAGTTCTCACTTTAGTCTGAATTTATGGGAATGTGATTTTTATATATATATATATATATATATATATATATATATATATATATATATATATAAATAAAATCAACAGATGTTATTATAACAGGGAAAAGCAAAGTATCCATCAGGTTGCAAAATCACAAGCAATACATTTTTAAAACAGAAGTAAACCACATTATTTAAAATGAAGACTTGTTTGTGAAAATCCTAGTCAGAAGTGTGAGTTTGGAACATGGATACTACGAGCATTGCTAGCTTTCCTTTAAAGCATGAGAATGAACAATCATCTGAAACTGTAGGGAAACTACTATTTCTTTATTCATCCCTCCCTTCCTGTCTACCTTCCTTCATTCATTCATGCATTTTCTGACTGAGGTAGACCACTGATTTAAATGGACCATTTTCAAGCTTAGCCTGGGGTGCATGACCACAATTAGGCATTAATTAAGAGTAATGGAAACACAAGTCATTTGGGAAGTGGAAATACAGATGTGCTGCAAAATTTAAGATTATTCATTCAGAGAATAGGTATACTGCAGAGCTAGCATATATATAGTTCTGGGACAACAATAAAACTTCATTAAAAAAATAAAAAAAGGCAGGTAGAGGGGTGGGACATTCCAAGATGGCTGCACACTGATCAGCAGCTTAGCTTCAACTACCACAGTGTGAGTAAAGAAACTGTAATGCAAGGGCTAGGAATTCTTATCAGTTTTAGTAAATTCACTGACTGATTAGTGAGTACACTGCCTGGATGCCAGCAAATTGGAAATTAAGAGATAATGAAAGAAAATTAACAGGAAAAGGTAAAGAGAAGCACTGACTGGGAAGAATCCTGCAGCTCAAAACAGTTCAAGCTCCAGTTTTTGTGCAAAACTTAGCTCACATTAATCTAGAAAAAAATAAAAAAGTCAAATGTGCTCAGAACTGATTAAAATAAATGAAACACTGAAGGATCGTGTCAGCTAAAATAACAAAAAGCTGGAAAAAATGGAAGAAGCTTTAAACATATATTCAGATGAGCTGATAAAAATGCAAAATCAGAGGTCAGAATGAAGAAAAGGCTAGCCGAGTATGAGACTGCTCAAGAAAAGATGTTTCAAAAATGGTAGAATTAGAGGGCAGAGCACATAGGGAAAATCTGGGATTTTCTGCCTTACTAGAGAAACTAGAAGGGACTGATTGTGTTCATTCTATGAAGGTAGAAATAAGCAACCATGCTGGTATTCCACAGAAGGAACTCTCACTGAAAGACCACACTGAGTCTATGCTCCAAATCTGGCCATGAAAAAGCAGCCAAGACCTTTATTAGTAAAGATACAAACCTAACAGCAAAAAGAGTTGATCCTTTCAAATATGTGGCAAAAGAGCAATGTATTAAAAGTTGGAAACAGTGGAGTATTTTTGGAAAATGATTATTCACTGTACACCAAGCAGAAGAGAAACAAACCTATTACCATAATCAGAGACTGTTGAGATTCAAACTGATGTATCCTGCTGTCTACGGAATATTTTTTTCCTGGAGGAGCAGTCATTTTTTGATGAAGAACATGCTAAAGAGGAAATGCAAAAGTTTGTCCACAAAAAGTGAGCCATCAATCACAATAATAAAGCACACTGAGGGACTTTGCCAATGAAATATTTTCCAATGTTCCAAAGGAAAATGCTTGAGAGACCAAGAGATCCACAGGAGTTGACCAGAGGAATCTGGAGTACCTTAGAATTGAACCGTAATCTAGAGTTGGGGGATGGAGATGAACAGGAGGAAGATCAGCAGCAAGGAAATTAGTGAATAATTGTAAGACTGCAAAATATCATTCACATTTGTGAAATAGGGCTGTATAAGAAAAAGTGGAAAAAAAGGACTTGTTGGCTTTGTTAAACTTGTGGGAAACTGAAAAGCATTTGCTTCATTTCAAATCATTAATGTTTGGAAAGGCACTAAGGGGAGGGGAAAAGGAAGGAAAAAGGTAACTGTAAGTAAAACACTTTCTGTCCTTAACAGTATTCCTATGGAACATTTCACAATATAAATTGCATGTTTTACAGTACACCATTTTTTAGTTGTTCTTGCATATGATAAAGTTACTAAAATAAGCAAATGCCTTTTTCTTCATCATCTTCTTGTTCTTTTTTAGTATTAAGAAATGCAGGCATTGCAGTGAAAAAAGAGAAGAAAGGCCAGACAAAGCATATTTAAGTTAATAGGCTATGCTCTTAGATTGTTGAGTTGGGGGGTGGTTTGCAAAAGTTAAAATATATGTACAGCTTTCTCTTATTTTCGCATAAGTGGATGTCTGGATTAAGAGCCTTGGCTTAATCTAATAAGTTTTAAGTAGAAACAAGTAAATATGAGAACACTGAATATAATATAAAGTTCTTCTTTAAAATGTTTCAGCTTGTCACTCAAACTGCAGCAGAGGACTACATTGTTTCTCTTACATTTCCACAGAGACAAGCAGATAATAGGGCAATAAAAGCCAGAACACTGGTTTCTTCAAGGCTAAAAGTTGATGTCTTCTGAAAGCATGTAAATTGTTTTTACATGTGGGAGAGGAATGACGATAAAGCAGGCCAAACACCAATTAGTGTATGTACAAGTGCAGGCAATAACATGCATCTTAACATAGATAACTCCAATTTCAGGTTAATTAAGGCCTGTGTTAGCACTTGTCTATTTGGGAAAAATGTTCCTATTAGGAGGGATGAATTTCATTATTTGAAGCTGTACATGTTATGTATGTTTGCATTAAGTTAACATGTTAAATTTTTGTTTGAGGGTTTTTTTAACAAAAATTCTTGTAAAATGTGTCGTACATTCTACTGTTGATAAAAACTGTATGATGGATTAATCCTTTCAAACATTAGTAGGTGCATGTATCACAAAAGCTGCCATATATAATAGTTGGGAATAATGACATTCCCATAATGGTGACATTTTCCATGTTATCTTAGAATGTGAGTGAATGGTCTCATGGGTATAGGCTAAAAGGAAATAATATTAAATTATATTAAGAAATGCAGAGTGCAAATAGCAATGCTACACGAGACACATTTAGAAAGAAATGAGCATGTGAATTGAGTAAAGGATATCAGGATGGGTATTTAGCAGAATGTCGGGGACAAAGGAAAAGAAGAGTACTTATATTAATTGCTAGAGCAGCCCCAATAGTGATAGAAAAGGGAAAAAAAATACTTATGGCAGATTTGTGGCAGTAAGAGGTTACTGGCAAGGGATAAGGAATATGTTGGCATGTATTTAAATTCCATCTAAAACTGCTGTTATGGAGCTTAAAAAATTTGGGAGAAATAATCAGCTTTCAGCAGGGAATATTACTTATACAGTAGAGAGTTGATTATATGAACATCAATTATCAGAAAAGTCAATTATCTGAATGCAGCCTTTCAAAGTTTTCAGGTAGGAAAAATCATAAAGTCTGAATACGTAAACATTATACATATTTGCGTGTGTGTGTTTTTTTTGGGCTTGTAGCCCGCTCATGTGTGAAAAATATTCTTTATTCATTGAACTCGCTGAATGGTTGAAAAGTATATTCCCTGCATGCAGAAAAAACAAGATTTTAGAAGTTTGTTATCCAGTTCAATGTATGTTTGATTATCTGAATTACCCTAGGTCCCAATTAGTTCAGATAATTGACTCTGTACTGTAGGTGGGACTGGAATTTGATTTGTAGCAGTGTAGATATATCTGGGGGGGGGGAGAAGGAAAAATATAACAAATTAGGAATGATTTCTAAAGAAATTTATGAAAGTATTTGGTATGATTAACATGAATTATGTAGTAGGAACTCCAGAAAGAATTTACATATTATTCCCAAGGTACAATAACTGGGTTAGACTAGACAAAAGTTATATTTCATAGGAAAATGTGCATTTAAGTGAGAACTTTGACATACATCTAGTAACTATTTCAGATTGACAATAATTATTTATTTTATTTATTATTTGTTAACCGGGAAAGTCCGACTTGGAACAAAGCCAGTTTTCAGCAGAGGCCCGGAGATAGAGAGGCTGCAGATGCATGTCTTTGTAATGTGGGAGGAAACCAGAGCACCCGGAGGAAACCCACACAAATGCAGGGAGGACATGCAGACTCCACACAGAAGGCATTATTAAAATAAAAATGCATGATAATAAAATAAAGATAAGACATTGGCACTTCCCTACCTTCCTGTTAAAAAGAGATGAATTTAAGGACAGTATAGTGGAAATTATTCAGGACTTATTAGGGAAGATAGAAATACTCCAGAAGTTATAGCTAGTCAGTAGAATAAAATAAAAGTGGAGTTTACAAATAAGGTACAAATAAAAAGAGAGAGCTGGTTAAGAAGTATCAATAATTATGTAGAGGGTCTAACAAAGGTTATAAAGCATTGTAGAATAAGTGGAATCTCACAGAACAAGAGGCACAACTGCAGAGTGCTAAAGAGAAAATCAGGGAGCATCTGGATAATATGCACGAGTTTAGAAAGGTTGCTGTTAAGCAGCTGTTTTTTGACAATAACTCCAGAACACAAAACTTTTTGGCACAATGACTTAGACAACAGAAAGTAGAAACAGTTGTTACAAAACTTAGGGAGCCTATAACCAAACAATAAATAAATAAATAAATAAATAAATATAAAAAATAACCAGAGATATTGTAGAGGTATTAGAGGTATTTTGGAAATTTCATATAAATTTGTATAAAGCAGTGAAGTGGAGAAATCAAGAAAAAGCACAAATGGAAATATGGGAGACTTAAATAGAGCAAGGTGAGGCTCAACAATTTATAGCTAAGATAAGAGATGAGATACAAAAAATGGTGATGTGTAACCAAACTACAGGAAAATCTGAAGGAATAGATGGTACTCTAGTAGAAGTTTGGAAACTAGTAGGAAAGAAAGTGAGAAAGATCTGGAAGATTTTGTTTAACAGTATTTTTAAAGGAGGCTGGCTCCAACATCCTGGGAAAAAGCCATTGTGGCTGTAATACCTGAAGCTGGTAAAGACCCAGCAGATCCGGCTTTATATAGGCCCATTTCAGTTTTAAACCATGATTATGTAGTGTTTATGTCTATAATAGATAAAAGAATGGCAAAGGTGTTGCCAAAATTGATAGATATTTTGTGGAGTGGAGGCAAACATCTGACAATACAGATACCACAATGATCCAGAGAGAAGCAGAATGTAAGAAACTGCTGCTGCTGTTGGTGGATATTGATTTTATTAGTAGGACAATGGAAGTATTTGTATTCCCTTATACAATAGCAAGGTTAATTAGGAGAATATATGATGGGTCATAAGCAAAAATTAAAGTGTGGGGGTCCCTCTCTGATAACTTGTGTCTGAACAGAGGAATCAGGCAGGGATGACCTATTTCACTTTTATTATTTACTTTAATTTTTAGAGCAATTAACAAAGAAAATTAGGGACTCAGAAATTCAAGGATATAATTGGTATGGTAATCAAGAAAAGCTGACTTTATTTGTAGTCAGTAATATTTTGTACCTGATAAAATCAGAAAAGAACACTGCAATGTTCTGGAACATTTTGAGACAGTTTCAAGTCTTTTTGGGATAAAAAAATTAATGAAGATAAAACAAAGGCCATAGCTATAAACTATGTACCTGCACATGAATTGTTTCAGCATTTAGGAGTATGGATTAAAAATGAATCTGTTATGGCAGATAAAGATGTATGGGAAGAAACCAAACAAAACATAATATTAAAACTAAGAAACTGGAAGCTCTTCTTTACTGATATGGATAACAAGATACAAGCAGTGAAAATGTTTTCAGTCCCTTTAGTTTATATACAGGTCAGGCATATTTTTATCAACAAGAGGAGAAGTTGTGGCCAGTCTTTTAATAAAGAGTTGAAGGATTTTAACTAGGAGGGTAGAAGGCAATGGTCAAGTGGGATAAGCCAATCCTTCCACCAGCTGATTTGAAAGATATTTTAGAGCTGCACAGTTAATGCCCATATACATAACCCAAATTCTTCCAGAAATAAGAAGATAATGGGATTTTTGGATGCAGGCCCTTAATGGGAATAACAGCCATACAGAATATTATATTCATAAAGTTGCAGAAAGTGTTCTAAGAAGTAAGCCAACATAATAAAGGAGTAAGAAGATTTTGCTGATGACTGCAGTTAGAGGTACAGACAATAGGCAAGAGGGCGATGTAATTTACTGGAGAAAACTGGCAAAGGAACCAAGGTATTGGGGGCAAATAACTAGAGAGGGAAAGGTAATAAAATGGGAAGAGGCCAAGAAGACATCTGGACTGCAGGGTAGACACTGCCTTCCCATATTAGAGTATAGACAAAGAGAAAGGGATAGGGGAATCCTGAGTGTAAGATCTACTCTGGTAGAGTTTTTAAAGAGACAATAGTAGGGCATATAAATATGGCACAGTAACTAAATGGATCAATTAGAGGAGGTTAGAAAAGTTTGGGAAGTTAGACTGGATAAGCAATTCATAAGGAAACAATGGGAGGACATATATATGGCTCCCAAGTATGTAAAAAGTCTAGAAGATTTAGGATTTTTGCTTGCAAGTGTTTATGGAGGTATGTGTACACCCCAAGCTGATGCCAAAAAATTTTTCCTCAAGTACATGGCAAATGTTGGAAGAGTTATGGGGAAGAAAGAGGTGACTGGAAGCACATTTTTGGGAGTGTAATGAGTTGGCAGACTGTAAAAATTCCCTACAGAGAACTCTGTCTGAAATATTGGGTGATTAAATGGGTGTAGATAAGGAAATTATTTTATGAGCTGGGATACAGGATCTGAATTGCCTGCACATACTGAAGCCTTGTTAAGTTTGATTCCAGTGACAGCCAAAAAGGCAGTTACTGGAAAATGGAACTCGAAATCTAAACCAACTGAATTTGACATATTGAATATTGTAACAGAATAATAGAACTAGAAGTGGGATCTTTAGAAAAGGATAGGAGTAAATTACATAGAAATAAATGGAAATTATGGACACAGTACACGTAGAACAATGTTTTGTAGGAGGAATGAGGTTTAAAGGAATGCAGGAATTGATCAATTTATGCAATGTTGGATTGATGATAATTATACAAAAGAATATTTGTGATATATAATGTTTTCAAATGGGAATGTGTTAATATGGTTTGCTTTGTTTTATATAAATGTATGCTTGCCTGTGTCTTAAGTAATAATTCAGTAAAGGTGTTATAAAAGAAAAACTTGCCCTGTTTGCAGATGAAATTATTTCGTACTTGATACATCTAGAAAAAGATATTTTAATGTTATGGAACACTTTGACAGTTTCTAGTTTTTTTAGTATATAAAATAAATGAAGATAGATCAGATGTTATAACATGAAACTATGTCCTCACTTATGCTTCGGTACATTATGTGGGCATGATAAGAATTATTTAGGTGTATGGATTAAAAGGATTCTATTACAGCAGCTAAGGATATGTGGGAAGAGAATGAACAATAGATAATAAAACCTGAGAAACTGGAATTTCTTGATTATGGATATAGCTAGTAAAGTAGACACAGTGAAAATGTTTCTAGTCCTTTTAATATTATACACAGGTCAAGTATATTTTTATCAACCAGAGAAGAAGCAGCGGATCATAATTAATAAAGAGTTGAAGGAAGGTAGTTGGGAGGGATACAGGTCAAGAGTTAAGTGCGAGAAGTTACTTCTCCCTAGAGAACAAGGTAGTTTAGGACTACCAGGTTGGAGAGGATACTTTTACTTTAGAGCTACACAGTTAAGAGTGGTATACATAACAAAGGCAGGAGACTAAATATCAAAGTAGAATAAAACTATGTTGAAATGGGAGCTCAATAAATAAGGAGAGAGTTGGATTTTGGATGCAGACCCCTAAAGAAAACAATAGTAATCATACAGAATATTATATTTACAAATATTCAGAAAGTATTTTGTGAATTAAGCCAACAAGGGAGTAGAGAAGTAAATTTTACCAGTAGGGATGATTAGAAGCAGAGTCATAGAAAAGGGTTCTTTTGGTTAAGTCAGTAGTACTTTCTTTAACTGCTGAATGATCAAATGAAAAGGAGCAGAACTTCTGCCAACACTGACGTTTTTCTTTCTCTCCACTGTTGTGCAACTTTGCAGTATGTATGGTTATGTTCAGTGGGTATTGGGAGGGTGGGGGTGGGGCTTACCCCTTGCCAAAAAAGCTTGGTTCCAAGATTTAGGGAAACTTGATTCTCTGTTATTTGATTGTTCAGCAATCAAATGAGCTGCCAATCAATCTATATGTATCCCATAGACAACAAGCAAGAGGGAGCTGGAATTTAGTGGAGAAAATTAGGAAAGGATCCAAGGTATTGGGAAGAAATATACAGGGATGGAAATTCATAGAGTAGAATGAGGCCAAGCAGAAGTTTGAACTGTGGGTTGGAGACTGCCTTACCTACCAAGGACTGTAACAATATAGGCAGAAAGAAGGACAGAGGAGAGTTACATGAAAGGCCAGTTCTGTTTGAGTTTTTAGTTGAGTCTGGAACAGGAGCTGCTGTTGAAAAAAGCATAATTTGTACGGCATAATATAATAATGCATGAGAACTATTAGAATTGATAAGGAGACTAGGAAATAAGAATGCAAAGGTTATATACAAAGGAACACTGGAAAGATATTTATATGTCTTGCAAGTAGGCAACTATCTGTAAAAAAATATTAAATCTTATAAGTAGATAAAAAACTGAAGGTGGGATGTTTAGAAAAGGGAAAAAACTACATAGAAATAAATGGAATCTTTGGGGACAATACATGCAGAGCAATGTTCAGGAGGAGGAGGAGTGAAATGTTAGAGAAGGCAGGACTTGAACAATTTATGTAATATTAATTTGAATAACAATCAAAAAAGGAACAATATACAATGCATGTAAAGGAAAAATCTTTCCAATGGTTTGTTTTATCTTTTATAATCACATGTCTACCCGTGTCACTGAGTAATGTGTGAAATTAATAAAGGTGGTTAAAAAAGTTGAGGGCTTAGTTAGAAAGACTGCACTTCTGATGCTGCCTGACATATCTAGAATTTTTACAGCATGAGTACTTGCACCACCCTTCTAATTATTTTTGACTGTCAACACAGGTGTGAAATGTCCTCACTGCCCATAAAGACAATTAAATGTCCTCCTTGAGTGTACATTTCCAAGTAAGGGCATCATTGAAGACAACTAATTTCAGGGATTCATCCATTCCAGGAATTGGAATTTCAAGGGTTAGGTTTACAGATTGGATTTTTGTTAACAATCATCTTTTCTGGCATATTCTATACTAGCTGCTACACATGAGACAGCAGCAATGACATCAGGTCTACTGCTTGGCAACCCACATAATCTGACCTATTTTCAGTCATGATGTCCTGCTGAACTGCTGTTGAAGGTTCTATGACAGTAGGATGAAGGGTTTTCACATAGTCCTTTGGCTGTACCAACAGTCCCAACAATGGGGGTGATGTGCAATCCAACATAACGAAAGTGATCATATCCTTGGTGACCAACCCAAAGGGTGACTTTTAAATAGGGAATAACTGACCTGGGAAAGCCTTGTGAGCCACCACAAGTTATCTACAGAGTAGGTAAGTATTCCAGTGATGTTATTGTCCTCATCTAACAAGTACAGTACCGCAGGATCTACCTGTGGGATTCTGCCACCAGACCTTATAATAATGTATTTCAACTTATTACACCAGTAGAATACTCTGCCCATCATCCCACACATCTCACCTGGTAGAGTGGAGAAGTGGACAGATATAGGCATCAGGAGAAAGTTCTGTACCTTGTAAGAATGCACATATAACATCCATATAATGATCTTTCCATTAATATTGACAAACTACATCTAGAAGGAGATGCAGATACTTTGATGCATGTGTTATTGAATCTTTTGGTAGCTCTTTCTTGCAAAGCTCTTTTTAACCCCTTGCTATAGCTACAATTTAAGTATGATCCCTTTACGATTTCTTTGGGGGTACACATGCACCTAGTTGGGATGTCTTTTGTGCCAACAATTTCATCTCCCTTACAAACATCTTTGTTTTTCCAGATACATATCTCATCCTGATTTGCTGATTTAAATAATACATCATGTTCCACACAGGAGTCTAAAAGCTATTATCTGGCTCGATCTTTGTCTTGTCTCTTGAGTAGCATAATATGTCAGTACAAGCAGTATGTCAAATTAGTTTAAAAGGGTAAAATTAAAGTTAGCTATCTTCCAGACACCTCAAGGAACAGAAGAAACCCTAAATGTGGCTATAGCTACAGTGACCACTGTCCACAGCCTCTGTAATATTTTCAAAACAGTTTATTAGATTCAAGAGACAGGACTTGCTCTTCACAAACCCAGACTGAGTTTGGTCTAGATCAGTTGAGTTCCCTGTGTCTGCATAAGTGAGTTATGACTTTGCATATAAGTTTGTTGAGGCTGATGGGTTTATAATTACCTGACTTTGTTGAGGGGCAGCCCTTGTATAAGGGAGTCATAGTGGCTATGCTCTGGTCATCAGGGACAAACCCTATGGCTAGGCTGTGGTTGAACAGTTTAAGTAGCTTGATAGTACATACCTGGTGCTGATCAGAGTGCAGCCTGATACGTCATTTGGTTCCATAGAATAATTGTTAACCTTCGACAAGGATTCTAGGACTTGTTAAAAGGTGATTTAGGGGAAATTAAATTTTCAGGGCTAGTGGGCTCACCAGTGTTTGTATGTGGGGTTAAGTTGGCACCAAATTTGCCTGATAATATATTGAGTATATCTTTGGGTTTTGAATATGTGATATTATTGATGAGCTCAGTGTTTGTTGAACATTGTTCTTTAATTTCCTGGCATAACTGAAGAAAGATTTGTAGTTTCCTTTGATATCTCTAACAATAGTCCCTTTAGTGCATGCAACATCAGCTGGGTCTAAAAATTTAAATTATGCCAGTTGTTTCTTTCTGTTGTTTTTCTAGCTTGTCATATAATTTGAGCTGTATACTGTAAACCTTTGTCTCTGTCCACAGATGTCCTAGTTTGCCCTTTCTTCAGATCTTAACTACTACTTTGCTGTTTCTTCCATCCTCACTTGAATTCTCCATGTCATCTTCATTTTTATTGCCTGAATTATTTGGTAAGTCGGTTACATCATCGGTGTTTCTTCCTAGCATGTTGGCCTTAACTTCTGCCTTGACTGTGTTTTGTCAGGAATGATACACCCTCATGCAGGTACTATCATGCCTATCAAATACCAAAAGTCTACCTTGGCCATTGATGAGATCCACTCTGCACAATTAGTTCTCTTGTAGTACGTTTTATCTCCTATTTCAAAAAATGAAAGGTTAATGATAGCAGCTCAAGACAGTGGCCTATATGCTTAGTGGTCTACAAATTATTTAGAAAAAAGTGGGAGGTATAGAAAAATGTAGGTTCTGCAGTATAGCACTAGCAAAAGTTGCACATTTTGTTGCTGGTTGAGATATACTCATGGCTGGGGGTCTGTATATCATATACTGAAAGGCACAATAATGTGAAAAGATCATTACATTGGGGATTGTTGAAACACTACAACATGCAGGTAGCTGAGAAGCACTGGAAGTTTGAAACACAGAGAATTACTGCAAATTAAGAAGTGCAGATCCCATGGGATCATCCAATACCCATAGTCAGGAAAGCAGAAGAAAGAAAATGAAGACATTGTAGCGGAAGAGAAAAGGGCAATGATAGCATTAATCAATAAAATAGTTATACCTAGCAATTATAGTGTTCAGTGTACTGAGAGACATGAGGTTGTCAAGTACCAGGGTATGCAAGCAGAAATTAGAGCAATGTGGAATAAAGGCACCCAGATAGTTGTAATAGCAGTGGGAGCAACAGAGTAATGCAAAAGGAATGTGCAAGCAGACTTAAGTATGCTACCAATACATGTAACTGCATATGAAGTACAGAAGGAAGCATTTCTGGGTACACTATGGGTTCAGTGAGCAGCGCTCTTGGCAAACAGCAAATACTGAAACAATACTAATTTCACAAACATTAATTGTACCCTGACTATCAAGAGGGGCCAATTCTTTTCATGGTTTTAGAAACCGTAAACTGTTTGGAGAAATTAAAACAAGAGAAATGCAGCATCTTTATAACTTTCTGTTCTTCCTTAGTTGTGTTTTCTAAAACTGTGGGGACCCCACTCTTACAATGATATTCTTCAATATCTTCATGTGCAGTGTTGATACAAGAATGTCTGGAGCTGCTAGATTTGAGACACTGGTTGTTTAACCATAACTACTTTGTCATTTTCCATGTCCAGGACTGTCTTAGCCCTTTTGTTTTCCTTAAACAGGTATCTCACCTGGAATCACTCGTAATTAAATATTAAATATGACTTGTCATATATATATATATATATATATATATATATATATATATATATATATATACTGGTACTCTCATAATTTTAGTGCGGTGGTGGTGGTGCTGCTGTAGCATTGTTGCCTCACAGTAAGACATCCTGTTTGATTCTCAGCTAGAGCGTCTTCTGTGTGGAGACATGCATGAATGGGCATACCTTCGTTGAAGGTTGTTTATCAGGGCTGGCAACTCGGCACATAAAAATCTATTGCCAATCATTAGCGGACCGGAGTTCCGCTGTGGCGACCCCTAACCGGGAAAAGCCGAAAAAGACACAACAACAACAACAACTCATAATTTTAGTAGAACACATTGCTTTTTCAGCCCCAGACTTTAAAGCTCTGCCTTCAGGGTATTATCTATCTGATTGTAATTTAGGTCAGAGATGTAACAGTTTAACCATATTTGCTCACAGATTAATAATTTGCATGTAGTATCAATCACAGCTGATTCAAAAAAATTCTACCACAAAAATCGCTGTCAGATATTGGTTATTTTAAAAAAAGTTGTGTTGCATTTCCCTAAATCTTCAGATATTTCATGTTTACTGAGGCATCTTAACTTGTTCACCTGTTTGCGCAGTCTTTAGCTGAGTTATAAGTACTCTGGTGAACAGCACTCCTGCCCTAATTTACATGTATATTTGTAGCTGGCAATTGTGCTCTTTTTGCAGTTACATTGCATGCCCAATTTGCTTCTGTGTTTCCACTATGTTAAACTTTCCTGAAAAATGCACTTTAGGGCTGACTTCATTGAAGCATAACTAAATTTAGTACAATATCACAGTGGCAATTATCTAAGTCTGACATTTAAACATGTGGTACCCGACAGCTTAAAAGCAAGCACTATGTCAGGGAGCACCATATTATATTTATGCATCTGACTAAACCTGTAGTCAAAATCAGTTATTCAATCTGCTATAAAAACAGCACTATATCTAGTCATCCAGGAAAACTTGTATGTCTGCAGATCTGATGCTTTCCATCATTCAGGAACATAGCTGCTATTATAATAGACATGCCTTCATCTGAGGTCTAATGCTCCACAGGAATCTCTGTGGCCATGTCTTTTGTCTCTCAACAAGCAACAGCAAAATGAAAAAAGATACGTTCATGTTTGCAGCACCGTGACCTAATCACAGATCATAACTTCATTTTTCCTGTTTTCATATGGCTTGATCTTTTCAAATACCAGTGACATTTTTTAACTGAAAAGAAACTGAAAACAATCTTCTGTTATCAGTGAGAAAAATGGTACAAACAGCAAGGTTTTTCTTCTTTTAGTGAACATACATTTCAAACAGGAACCTCTACAGTAGTACACATGTCGTTAAATGATAGGTCATGAGGCAAGACTGTTGTAAATAGACATGACAATAAATGGTATGCTTATCAAAGTGTTACCAGATCACACTTGCTGGGTTAGGTAGAGGATATATTTTCCATAACTTCACTAAAGCACTGCACCAGGTTACAGTTGAACTGAAGAAGGGTAGTCTAGATGATGTAATCTGTTCCATCAAAGCCTTACGTCGGCATGACACAGAAAGCTACTGAGAAAGCTGTAGCGCTGTGACTATCAGAAGAATGGTGTGATGGGGGTAGGCAGATGGATGGATGGGGTGATATAGCAGGTGGTGATTAAAAGGACTGCCTGGTAACAGAATAGTGAGTAGTGATGTACCACAAGGGAAGTAGACTATTGCCAAAAAAAAAAACACTACTATATGCAAGCCAGAAAGTATGAAGTGGCTGTTGTGCTAATACCTACAGTGTGCATGGGCACTGATGTTGCAGGCAGTACACTGAAGATTTATGGATATATCCCTATATGGGCTCCTAGAAGGTGCAGTAGATGTACTGTGATATACCATGTAAAGTTATATGCCATGGTTTTTAGCATTATTAAATAGTAAAGGATATTGAGTCAGCTCCATGGTCTAGAGAGCTGAAACAAAGATTGCAAACCAGATTACCTGGGCTTGATTAGTAGCCTTTCCATTGGACAAGACACTGCTTTAGAAGAGGAATGATGATGCATAAGCCCGCCAATCTGTCTGAAGGAGAAGGTTGTGAGAGCATGTGTGTTTGTGCGTTCCTAGATGTCAGGACTCCTGATGAAGACTGGGGATTATTGATGGGGAAGAAACTAGGTCAGGTGTAGTAAAGGACATTAAGATGAACAGGTTAGACCTCATTGTGACATGCCTATTGCATTTCCCCACCTATGATGTACTCCACATATTATGGGAGGTAGGACTTAGCCCAGCAACATCCTCAATGGTCATCTCCACAGGGAGCATGGGTGATGATGCAATTTTCTTCTCTCTGTACCTCTTAACCTTACTGTCCTGACAGTTTGAGAGAGACTAGTAGCGTAGGATAGGCAACAGAGTGGTAAAGAGATGAATTTTTAATGCAGAGTAAGGAGGATCAGCAAACAGATGTCTCACTGCCATGGGGACATACAGCAGTACATTTATACCAGGCCGAAAAAAGTACTGAAGGATAATGTACATATTATTTTAAAGTGATGGAAGGATGGTATTTATAGCTATGTAGCTATTTGTGCAGCATGAGGTAGGTTGAGATATGTGAAATGTGAAACCTTATGTATAAAGTACAGTTGTGTACACTTACCATAAATGTAGATGTTCAAGTGTATTAACTGTTGCAGTCATCACCTGTGGGTTATCCCTGCTGTGGTAGCCCTCTGTCAGCCCGAATACGAGAGTCAGCGTTTTTGTGCACTGTCTGCTTTTGCCTGTAGTCTGACGTCAGGTCATCAGAGCTACAAAGCAAGGCAGCCAATGTCATTACATCAGTTTTTCTTGTCCTAACCTGTCAGAACCTGTCGTTAATAACAGCCTGCATTTAAATTGGAACATGTGCACTGAGAGAGAGCCTTACAAGACTATCTGCAAATATATAGAGCTGAGTATATTTTTCTGTATTATTCTGTATTATAGAGCTAAATTGTTGCTTAGATATCTGTTGTCTTACTGTTCTGCAAATATACAGAGATCAGTATATATTTTTCTGGTTTTATAAATTTGCACTGTGATTCCTCACATCTCTGTTGAAACTGTCCCCCCCATTTTCTGCCTTGTCTTCAGCTGATATAACCGGTTTTTATAGCTTGTGTGTTGCTTAACTCCAGGTTACATTAATTTTGACCTGTTAATAACAGCCTGCATTTCAATTGGAACCTGTGCACTGAGAGAGAGCCTTACAAGACTATCTGCAAATATATAGAGCTGTGTATATTTTTCTGTATTATTCTGTATTATAGAGCTAAATTGTTGCTTAGATATCTGCTGTCTTACTGTTCTGCAAATATACAGAGATCAGTATATATTTTTCTGGTTTTATAAATTTGCACTGTGATTCCTCACATCTCTGTTGAAACTGTCTCCCCCAGATTTTCTGCCTTGTCTTCAGCTGATATAACCGGTTTTTATAGCTTGTGTGTTGCTTAACTCCAGGTTAACTTAATTTTGACCTGTTAATAACAGCCTACATTTAAATTGGAACCTGTGCACTGAGAGAGAGCCTTACAAGACTATCTGCAAATATATAGAGCTGAGCATATTTTTCTGTATTATTCTGTATTATAGAGCTAAATTGTTGCTTAGATATCTGTTGTCTTGCTGTTCTGCAAATATACAGAGATCAGTATATATTTTTCTGGTTTTATAAATTTGCATTGTGATTCCTCACATCTCTGTTGAAACTGTCTTTCCCACCCCCCTCCCTCTTCTTGGTTGTAGTTTAAATTTGGTGGCTTTTGCAGTGCCCGCCCCACTGTAGATTTGATCTAGGACACTCCCCCAGTCCCATCTCTTTACCACATTCTACCTAATAAAACCTTTCTGCACTTGCTTTTAGTCCTTTTTAATTTAATTACATTTTTTTCAAACTGTGTGTGGACTAATATTGCTACATACTCAAGTGTACCAGCTTGCACTGCATGTGAATTGTTTTTACTACTGTTTCTGCTACTTTTCTGAAAAAAAAATTGTAAGCCTGTTTCCTACCTTTCCTGTAATTAGTGTTCCAGATACAGATTTGCTGTATCCAGGACTGTTTGTAAGCTTCTGAGCCCCCCCAAGCCTTTCTGTGTTGGAGGGAAGCCTTCTAGCTTATCAGTGGGAGTGGTAAGCATAGGGTAACCTGTCTACCACATAAGGAGGGGTTCTGGCCCAGAATTTGTAGTTATTGGCCGTTTGGGCAGTCTTCCATCTCTCTCAACTTTCTGATTTGAAGGCCTGCATTTGCACTTGTTTCTGTTCTGTAACTCCTGGACCCATCTCATTTGCTCACTCAAAAAACAAAAAATGTTATCTGCTTTTACTGTATTTGTGTTTCTTCCTACTTTATTTTGCTTTTGCGTCATCTTAATAGTACTCAGTTGTATTTATTACTGCTTGGTGTAACTCATTCTAAGCCTTTTAGTTTAAGCACTTGGGCTTCAAACCAGTTGTTTTACATTAAGAAGGTTTGTGGTCTGCACTGTAGTGGCAGAACAGGTAGCTTACATCCTTCTAAGTAGGGAACTGCTGATTGAGGGCTCAGTGTCTGTTATTCTAAAAGTGTATTAATTCTGGTTTAAGCACTTGGGCTTTCAGGCCAGTTATTTTACATTAAGAGGGTTTGTGGTCTGCACTGTTGTGGGAGGAGAGGGTGGACTCTGCCCTTCTGAGCTGGGACTTTCTGGTTGAAGGCTTATAGTGCATGCATATCTGAACTGCTTCTTACTGAAATTGGTACACCTTGTTTGCTGTAGCATAGACTAGATCCAGGCACTAATCCAGGCATTCTTTAAAGTATTCAATTGTATTTATTACTGCTTGGTAGTAACTTGATTAAAGTGTAGCTATCATTCTAAGTCTTTTGGA
The DNA here is from genome assembly GCF_019279795.1 of Protopterus annectens. Lineage (NCBI taxonomy): Eukaryota > Metazoa > Chordata > Ceratodontiformes > Protopteridae > Protopterus > Protopterus annectens. The sequence goes on along the minus strand of NC_056747.1, from coordinate 543,877,317 downwards.
TTAAGCACTTGGGCTTCAGACCAGTTGTTTTACATTAGGAAGGTTTGTGGTATGCACTGTGGTGGCAGGACAGGTAGCTTTCATCCTTCTAAGTTGGGAACTGCTGATTGAGAGCTCAGTGTCTGTTATTCCTAAAGTGTATTAGTTCTGGTTTATGCACTTGGGCTTCAGGCCAGTTATTTTACATTAAGAGGGTTCGTGATCTGCACTCTTGTGGGAGGAGAGGCTGGACTCTGCCCTTCTGAGCTGGGAATTTCTGGTTAAAGGCTTATAGTGCCTGCATATTTGAACTGCTTCTTACTGAAATTGGTACACCTTGTTTGCTGTAGCATAGACTAGATCCAGGCCTGCTGAATCTAGCTTTGCTTGTATGCTTGTTGTTTGTTTGCTTGTTATTTCCCTGACATGCTAATTACACCTAAAACGCGGCTTTTCAGTGCTTCTGTGGATCCCTAGTGATATCTGCATTGCTTACTGTACTTATTTCCTTGTTTCACTTGAAAGAAAGTTACTGTTTGTCGTTTTAAGTTACCTGTAACACATTGCATTTAAGTTACCTGACACTTGCTCACTAAAGCAATTATATAAGTCAGCACTAAAAAATTAAAAACACTACACCCTCACAAACTCCCCTTGAGTACCTTGTTCCCCATTGGCCCTTTTTTTTCAATTATAAAGGAATTCCCAATACTATTCTAGCATGTCCAAAGGTCAGTTGTCAATCTCCTCTCTAGTCCAGCTGGTGAATCTGGGAATCTTGAGGCAATGTTACAACTACCTCATGTACACAGACAATCCTCTCCTCCTCTCATCAAATTCCAACACGTGAGAGATGCAACCATATAGCCAAACTGGAGGCTTAGCTCTCTCAACTCAGTACTGGCGTAACCAGTCAGGAGGAGAAGGAAACCACACTCACTACAATTCCAGTCTCATATAGACCTACCACGATAGCAAACCAAACACATAAACACACAAAAACATACTTGGAGGCTCTAAATAAAAATCTGCCTAAGCAGCAGAGACCACCAAAGCAGACACCCAAGCAACCGCTACCCCAAAACAAAACATGTGCAACACATAGCTCACAAAGCCAGTTTACAGCCTGCTACAGACCACCCTCCCAAACCCAGGAACCCCACTCGGCCTTCCTGAGAACACTGGAAAATATGAAGGTCTCTCCAAACACCATTATATTGGGCGACTTCAACTACCCAAACATAGACTGGGAGCATTACTCTAGCTCCAACACCCTAGCTCAAAGGTTCCTAGAATTTATAAACTCAAATGCTATAGAACAACTTGTTACCACTCCCACAAGAGGGGAAACATACTGGACCTGATCATCACCAACATGGGGACTCTGTGCTCCAGACCAGAAGTGTATCCCTCACTGGTAAGATCAGACCATAAACTAATCTCACTGGATATTCACATCCCGACCCCACCCACTGCCCAGAAAACCACAGTGAAAAATTTCTCTAAAGCAAATTTCACACTCCTCAAAACTGAGGTGGAATCCTTCAAAGCCCCTGGGCCTGTGGAAAATACGGCCTAGACCACAGAATCCTTTATAAATGCATTCTATGAACACCTTCAGGAATGCATGGATCATGCAATCCCAAATAAAACCAAGACCCAATCCTCCAAAGGCAGACGTCCTGTCTGGTGGACCCCAGCCATAAACAAACTATACAATAGAAGGAGGAAGCTACTACATGATAGAGCAAAATCCCAAAAAGGGAAGGCATCTCTGATCAGTATTAGCAAAAAACTATGGGCACTCATAAAGTCGTCTAAGGCCAGCTTCGAGAGAAAAATTGCACAGGACACTAAGGATAATCACAAGGCTTTCTTTAGTTATGTTAGGAACCTGGGTGGGAATTCCCAGATATGCTCAGAATTAGTCCAAAATGACAAAAAATACACCGAACCCATAGACATTGCCAACATCCTAGCTGACAGGTTCAGCGCAAACTCTCCCCCCCTCCCCACCAAAAGGGCAAATATCTATCCCAGCAGAGTGCTGCCCCCCTGACATCTCAGATGCTCAGGTAAGAGCCGCCCTCTCCAAAGCAAAAAACACAGCATCAATGGGACCAGACGGTGTCCCGGGCTGCGTCCTACATGAAATCCAAGAAGAGCTAAACCCAAACATAAAACTACTGTTCAGTCTTAGCCTTACTACAGGATATGTACCCAAAGAGTGGCGTACAGCAACAGTGGTCCCTCTCCACAAAGGTGGTGCCTCAACGGATCCTGGAAACTATCGCCCCATAAGCCTGACTAGCTTGGTCTGCAAATCTATGGAAAGGATCATCATGGACCTCATAAATAAAGATATTGGGGACCTACAGTCACTGGATCCTACCCAGTTTGGCTTTGTTAAGGGCAGATCCTGCTTCTTAAACCTGGTCGATTTCTTTGAAACGGTCACCAAGGCCATTGACGAGGGGAAGGTGGTCCACACAGCCTACCTGGAACTCGCAAAAACCTTCAATACAATACCCCACTCGGGCATTATAGATAAGCTCACCAGCTTAAATATAAACCCCTATGTCACTAGATGGGTTGCAAACTGGCTGAAGGACAGAACCCACATGGTTAGACTTGCTGGTGCCATGTCAGACTCCAAACCAGTTACAAGGCTCAGTCCTGGGACCTCTCTTGTTCGGTATATATTTCTCAGAGCTACAGGCCAACACGGAAGGACTGTGGCTGACCAAGTTCGCAGATGACTGCAAACTGGGTGCCATAATCGACTCTCCAGCTGACACAAGCGTCCTCCAAAAGGGCCTCATAGAAACAGACAACTGGTGCCAGAGCCATGGCCTCAAGCTAAACACCAAAAAGTGTATAGTCATCCCCTTTGGCAAAAACAAAGTGCCCACAAATTACCACATAGGTGATAATCCATTAAATACAGAAGAAGTAATTAGGGACCCAAGTTGATAGCAATCTCTCATTTGACAACCACGTGGCCAAAGTGGTTAGAAAAACATTTTATATAGCCCACCTAATCATGAAGGGATTCACATCTAGATCAGGGGAGGTCATCGTGCCTCTTTACTCATCCCTCATCAGGCACATAATTGAGTACAATGCCCCTTTTGGGATGTACCTTACCAGACAGCTGCAGCAACTGGAAAGACCCCAAAAGTACCTCACCAAGAGGATCAAAGGGCTCAAACAGATGCCATCTGCTGCCCGGTTAAAGAAACTCCAGCTCAACTCAGTGGCATACTGCCTGCTCAGAGGCGATCTGTGCCTGACCTATAAAGCCATGTCCAACCCAGAATTATTGGACATGCTGCACCTCAGAAAATCCAAATCCCATCGAGCTACGTGCTCGAGAGACTTGAACCTCAGCACTGAAATAAACAGGACATGCTGGAGGGACCGATTCATAACCCAGAGGTTCCCTTCACTCTGGAATAAAATCCCAGTCCAGGTTAGGCAGAGTCCCTCATTGACTGTCTTCAAGAGGAATCTTGATGAGTGGATGGGAAATCATAGGTTTACCTTGGGTATCACTTCTGTGTCACTGTTAGACAGAGGCACAGTATACTAACCTCGAAAAAGGGCATAGCAAAATTAATTTAAAATGGGTGGTGAAAGCCAAACGCACTCTGGCTAGGTTTATAAATGCCCTATGGCAGATAGCCTATGAACCTATGAACCTAAGAAGCACAAGGCAAAGATAGAAGTGGTCCTGGTAGCTAAAAGCCACCTAAGGAAGCTTATGTCCCCCTAGGGGAAGATGTTAAATAGGGAATGGAGGGAGGGAGACCAAGACTGGAACACTGAATACACTCGAACATCTACATTTATGGTAAGTGTACACAACTGTACTATGTTCTTCATGTTTCACTGTTGCAGTCATCACCTGTGGGAGGATTCCCAAAGCTGAGGAAAGGGGTGGAAGGATAGGTTAAGTCCTAGGTATGGGTCAGGAGGCCCTGCAGAATTGCAGAGGCAAACCCTGCCCTAGACTTAGAAAAGAGGGGTAGGTGGTAATGTTTTGTAAAAGTATGGACAGAGGTCCATGTGGCTGCTTCCAAGATGTCCCTGGTGGGTCCTCCTCTGAAGAAGGCAGTGGAAGTGGAGGTTGCCCTAGAGGAGTGGGTATAGATAGACTTACGGATGGGTTTCCCATGTAGTCTGTAGCAAAAATGGATACAGTGTGAAATCCATTTGGAAATGGTTTGTTTGGAGATGGGCTTCCCCTGTGCCTATGGGGCAAAGCTTACAAGTAGTTGGTCTGTTTTTCTGAATGGCTTAGAATAGTCCAGATAGTATCTGAGTTGTCTGTCTACATCTAGTGAGTGTAGGATTTTTCCCCCCTGGTTTTGAGGGTTGGGAAAGAAGGTGTATGGCCTGGTTAAGGGTCACATCAGATACTACCTTGGGCATAAAGAAGGGGTTAGTCCTCAGGGAGACTCTGTCCACATGGAAAATGATGAAGGGCTCAACAGCCATGAGAGCTTGAAGTTCTGAGACCCTTCTGGCTGATGTGATAGCTAGTAGGAAGGCAGTCTTCCATGAGAGGTATTTCAATATTGTAGAAGCGGCAGGTTCGAAAGGAGGTAAGGTTAGTTTTTCTAACGCATAATTCAGGTCCCAGGGTAGCTTGGGAGGCCTGACATTAGAAGACCCTTTGAGGAATTGCTTAATCAAAGGATGAGAGAAGAGGGGTGGGTTTGAATCATAATGGGCTGAAATAGCTGAATCATGAATTTTAATAGAGGAGGAAAGAGAGGCCACTATTGAGCAACTCTGCAAGGTAATCAAGGATGAGAGGAATTGGAGTTTGAGAGGTACTGCCCCCCTTTGATTGTTTCCAGGAGCAGAATCTTTTCCATTTTCCACCATATGATATTTTTGTGCTGGGTCTTCTGGCCTCTGTGATGATGTCTATGACCTGTTTGCTTAACAGCAACTTCTTGTTAGTTTTTAGTGTACAAGCCATGCTGAAAGATTGAGAGAGTGTAGGTCTGGGTGCAATACCTTCCCTGCCTCCTGGGTCAAGAGGTCTGACATCAGGGGAAGCAGCTTTGGGGGCTGTAAGGTCAGGCTGTATAACAGGGGGGTACCAATGCTGTCTGGGCCAGTCTGGAACAATGAGGATGGCCCTTGGTCTCTTCTCTCTTATTTTGATCAGAACCTTGGGAATAAGGGGCAGAGGATAGAATGCATACACAAAGAGGGAGTTCCAGGGGAAGGTCAAGGCATCCAGCTTCCTTGCTAGGAGGTGGAACTCCCTAGTGCATAACCTCTGCAACTGGTGGTTGAGGTGTGAGGCAAAGAGATCCACTTCTGGGGTCCCCCACACCTGAGTGATTTGCAGAAAGATTTCTCTGTGGAGCTGCCATTCAAGGGGGCCCAGTAAGTTTCTGCTTAGGTGGTCTGCCAGGGTGTTGTTGACCCCTGGTAGGTATTGGGCAATTAGGTGTAGCCCCATGGAGGTGGCTGTAAGCCAGAGACTCATGGCCAACCTGCACAAGGGGTAAGATTGGGTGCCCCCATGCTTGTTGATGTGCCACATCACTGTGGTGTTGTCTGTTTTTATAAGGAGGACCCCTGGCTTGAAATGGGGTTGGAAGGAAGTCGGAGCCTTTTGTACTGCCATCATTTTTTTCTGATTGATGTATAAATGAAGTTCCAAAGGCCTTGGGTACACCTGCCTGCTAGGTGAGCTCCCCAGGCAATGTCTGAGGCGTCAGTGGGGATGGTCTGGCTGGAAGGGTGGAGGATGAAGAGAAGACCCTTGTTCATGGCACAGGCCTCTACCCACCAGAGAAATTTGGCCAGTATACATGGGATCAGAGGGAGTGTGGTCTCTAGGGACTGAGAGTGCTGACACCAAAGGTTCTTTAAGTACCACTGAAGTTTTCTCATGTGAAGCCTGGCGAGAGGGATAAGAATGATGCAAGATGCCATGTATCCCAGGGCTTGCAGGAACTTGCTTGCAGTGAGGTGGCTTCTGGAAGCCAGCTGGGTGAAGTAGAGAGGTAGGAAGCTCTGCTATTCTGGTGATAGGAAGGCCATTTGGGATGCTGTGTCTAGCACTGCTCCCAGGAAAATAATTTTCTTGGTGTGGTTTTGTTTTTATTTTTTCTCATTGATGGTAAACCCTAGGGAAATAAGGAGAGATTTGACAAAGAGAAGGTCCTGGAGCAACCTTTCTTTATCCTCTGCTTGAATGAGACAGTTGTCCCGGTAAGGGTAAATCTGTATATTTCTCTGTCTGCAGAATGCTATAGCCAGGGCCAAGCATTTGGTGAATACTCTGGGAACAGTAGATAAGCCAAAGGGCAGTGCAGAGAACTGAAAGTATTGCTAGCCTGCTCTGAAGTGCAGGAATTTTCTGCATGATTCCCTGATGGGGATGTGGAAGTAGGCATCCTTTAGGTCTAGTGTCATAAGCCAGGCATTTTTTGTTAGCGTAGGCAGGAGCAGCTGCAAAGTAAGCATTTTGAATTTGGGGACCACCAAGGAGGTGTTCAGTTTGGATAGATCCAGGATGGGGCGCCAAGTGCCCTCTTTTCTGGGAACAAGGACTAGTCTGGAGTAAAAACCTTTTCCTGTTGATATGGAGGGACAGGTTCTACTGCCCCCTGGGACATTAGAGTTTGGACCTGCTTCAATGCCTCTGCTTACTGGTTTTGGGGGAGGTCTGGGTACTCTTCTTGGAATTGGGAGTTTGCTGAAAGAGAATCTGTATCCCTTAGAAATGATTTTTAAGACCCATTGATCCTTGGTTATAGAAACCCAATTGTCCTTGAAGAGGGTGAGCCTTCCTCCTAGTTTTTGATGAGTGAAGGGAGGGCAGAGAGGGGAGGGAAAGTCATTGTGAGTGCTTGCCATAAAAATTTGGCTTGGAACTCCCTACCTTAGAGACAGAAGTGGTCCATTGTTTGCTTCTTTGCTGGCCCTGGGATAGGGGCTGGTTGGCCTGTCCCTGTGGGGCTTACCTTGGCTCTGTCTGCTGGGTGCAGAGAAGGCCCAGTGCTTAGAGGGAAAGTTCCTGCTGAATCTGGGAGGTTGAACTTGAAAGAAATCTTTTACTGTTTGCATAGATTTTGCTTTCTCTTCCATCTTTTTAAGCAACTTTTCTGCTTTTTCCCCAAATAGGCGCTCCTTGTCTAGGGGTGCATCAATAAGTTTAGATTTGACATGATCATGGAGAGGTTGTTCCTTCAGCCATGCATGTCTCCTAATAATAGATACTGTTACTGCTGCCCTGCTGGAGGCTTCTAGGGCATCATATCAACATTGTAATGAGTGTCTGGCCAACTGACAAGCAGAGTGTAGTAATTCTGCCAGCTCTTTTGAGTTGGCACAGTCAGGAGATGTAGCAATCGTCTGTTTTAGTTGTTCCAAAGCATGTTGTTGATATTTTAACATATGGAACTGACAATTAAGTGCTGTGATAGCCAAGGTGGCAGAAGTGTATACTTTCTTAACCCATCTGTCCAGAGTTCTGGAGTCTTTGTCAGAAGGAAGAGGATTCTTGGCAGAACTAGTCTTAGCTCCTTTGGGTCCTTGTGTAATGACCTCAGGGTCTGCAGCAGGATTCTGATACAGGTATTTGTGAGAATCCAGTACTCTGTAGTACCTGTCAGGTTTACTTGGAGCAGGAAGCAAGGCATCAGGGGCTAAGCTGGATTCATGAAAAACATCATCCACCACCTCCAAAATAGGTGGGATGGCCAGGGGTCTCTGCTGGGGCAGGTCCAGAAACTCTCTTTTCTTAGACTGTGGGAAGTCTTGAGATTCCCATTGGAAATGTTCCCTGAGGGAATTAAAGGTTTCCCCAAAAGAGGGATCCTCTGGAGGTGAGGCAGAAGGGATGGACTCCTCTGCATCTGAATCCTCATAAACAGTTAAGGGATGTTGTTCCTCTTCAAAACCAGAATAATCAGATTCCTCAGACTCTTGGTCTGTCAAAATTTCTGGCGAAGGATGCCTTTTCCTTTTAGGAGTGGGGGCCTGAGTACTTCGGATAAAGGAGATGAGATCCCCTGCCATTTTAAGCATTTGAGCTTGGGGAGGGGGAGCAGTAGCAAGATGGTGGCTAGAAGCAGATTTCCTAGGAGTGGCCTGGCTTCTAGGCCTGAGAGAATCCATCGGTCTCTGAGAAGCGGTAGTCGGATGCGAAGATGTCATTTTTTGTCGAGATTTGGTAGTCCGAAAGGCCTCATCGGAAGCTGGTGCCTGCGTCGCGGCTCCGGACCCAACCAAGGCAGAGACAGCCAAAGGCTCATAAGATGAAGTAGATTATTGCACATACCAGACTCCGAAAGGGTCTCGGCAGAGGCCTGCGAAGATAATAAGTCGGGCATCAGGGGCTGTGAAAGTGCCGCACTGAATTCTGGAGAACTGATGACTTGCTTAGTGGTAGCGTCATCGGAAAGCTTAGCCTTGTGTGGCCTGTCTCTATCTTTATCTCTAATTTTTTTGGAATATCCACAGATTGTTGGCTGACAGACGCCATATCAGAATTCGAAGATGGAACATGAAAATAACTGTCTACAAAAAGACCTCGACGGCAAATGGTTCTCGCATTAAAGGGGGTACAGCACCAGCAACGATGGTCATCGTGGTCTGGGCCTAAACAAGTGATGCAGTAAGAATGAAAGTCTCAGTGTGGGATCTGCTTTCCACAGGTGAGGCAATTGTTAACTTTTTCAGACATCAGTTAGAGCAAGAAAAAACGGGTCCCCAACAGGGTACTTAGCTTTAGACGTTTTCTGCTGAAATTCAACTTCTGGTAGCGACTGACCGGCATTCATGTGAACTGCTTCTGCTACGGGCTCCACGGCAAGAAAGACTGATGTAATGACGTCAGCTGCCTTGCTTTATAGCACTGATGACCTGACGTCAGACTACAGGTGACGCCAGCCGGCACACAAAAACATTGACTCTGGTATTCGGGCCGACCGAGGGCTTCCACACAGGGATAATCCACAGGTAATGACTGCAACAGTGAAACATGAAGAACATCTTACTTTACTTGTTCATTTTGTTACCTCAGTGAATGCTGGGACACTGTATATTTTGTATACAAGATCTCTACATTTTTCATATAAACTCATTTAAAGTTCTGTTAGATTGCATATTTAATGTATGTCTTCATATGTTTTGTTCCTATCTTGAATATAATGAACGTGTCTTACAGTTCTTACTGTACATGCACTTCTCTAGGTTAATTCTGCAAATGGTCTCCTGTGATCAGTGTTGTACCAAGGTTAATAAATGTAAATATATATTTTTTTTTTAAATCAGGGCTACACTTTTACATTATTGTGCATTTGGCACTCTACCTACTGTGGGTGGTCAGTATGTAATCTTTTGAGTGAGTTAATAAGACATCATCTTGCTGAGTTGGTGGCTTTGGTGCTCCTTGGCACCATACATGAATTACTGCCTTGGGGTTATCCAGGCTCACCATGTCATCTGCATATGTGTAGCTTATTTCCAGAGTACACAACCACCTATTCTATGGTGCAAAGAAATTATGATCTGCCCCTAAGTTGTTTGTTCCAATGATGCCTCAGTACTTCAATTTCTTGTTACACCAGTGAGCTATACAGTAACAGCTTCATAGAAACAGCAGTTCAGTTAGGTAGTTTCCATGCAGGTCAAATGTGATGCTTTACAGTGTTTACAGCTACAGAGAAAATTATGTTCCTCTTTGTTAATATATCAATTAACTAATAGCTCTTGTCCCATCTGCCATACAGATTTTTTGAATACATAATGTATTTCTGTTACTGCTGATGTAAAAAAGGGTCAAAAATATAAGCAATGACTCGTGGATAACATCAGATGCTGTATGTTATTATGACTAGTGTGTCATATATATTGAAGCTGATTATGTACACACTAATATATGTCCAGTATACAAGTAAGGCAATCAACTTTCTGTGCCACTTAATCAAATGAAGTCAGCCCTTAGTTAAATGAACTTTTGTCTTTATTTTCTAGCAGTCTGTCCAAAGACACCTCTGCAGTAATTTGAAGAGGTTGTGACAATACATAACATAGAGACACACAGACAGTGCTACCAAGCTAAAGCAGTTCAGTAAACCTATTTACATTTTTACCTGAGCCTATGCATTACATGTTCAAATCCTTCTACACCTATCAGCAAGTTCTCCCTCACTCAACAGCATTTCAGTTTACATTCTGACTTGTCAAGGTGTGAGGTTTTGTTCCTACTGCCTATCCTTTAAAAACTGGTCTTATGTCTGCACATAGCCTTGCATTGCTGTAACACTTTAGCAGTGCTTATAATTTAATCAGGTGTAGTGAAAGTGGTTTAAATGTGGTGGTGAGATGCTGTATTATGAGTGTTATAGTAGGAGCAGGAACTCTGATATGACCATATACGAAACACATAACTTATTGAGTCACTTTTAATAATAAATTAGTCAAAAAACTGTAATTTCAGAATGCTGCAGTATTTCTAAAAGAATAACACAAATCTAAATCATATTCTGAAAAATACATCTTGAAATCTGGTAGCATACTCCGAAAATGGTTAGTGATTATGTGGTTATGAATATCATTTTGTTTCTTGTGACAACTGAATGACGTACAGAAGTTCAGGTCATCCTGGAAAAAACTGTACAGGAACTTGCTTTCACTGCTGAGCTGATGTCAAATAATGTTTCTCGGTGGTTATAGGTGTCACTGCCCAGGCTATATGAGCCTTTGGTGTCATTTCTAATCTTTTACGTTTAGACTTAAATGCATCTGCTAAAAGGAATCAGTTTACCATTGCTAGTGTAGTAGTCCAGTCTGATTTTAAATGGGACCTTGTTTCATAACACCTTTCATTTTTTTAATTTTGCAGAATAACCAAATGGTTTCTCAGCTTCTTTATTTAATTCTGATTTCAGCTCAGATTTTTGGTTCAAAGTCCATTCACTGAAACATCAAATTATATTTTCTTGTTAACTTTTCTTTGGAACTTGAATGTTTCTTCCTGAAGTCAGGCAGGCTTCAGTGGCTGTCAGTTTGCCTTATTATTTACTAAAGAAAACAACAGCATGCCCGCTGGCTGTAGAGATCATAAATGGGAAATAGAAAACAGAACAGGTTTAACAGAATTGCACTCTAACAAACATATAGTTTTAAATTCTTAACAGGGTGCTGAAGAGGAGAAAGGTAGGACCACAATAAAGAATGTAGCAAAAGTCAACACATTTCTGGGGAGGTAAACGGGAGGTAGCAGATTTTGCCTTAGCAAGCAGCCCAGTCTGAGTTTGTTGTATAAATTAAATGGCACTTTAGAATGCCTGAATTTGCTTACAAAATCAGGACTGTATGAAATAAATATTTAACTCTGTTCTAAATTTTAAAACTGTTGACTAAATATGCCAAAATATGCCAATCAACAAAATCTATTTTCAAGGATTTTTTTTTTATTTTGAAAAGTGGATAAGTGAAACAGACAAAGGATAAATAAAATAAAATGCTTGGGTGGAGTAGGACAAAATGATAGAAATAAGAACTATTTTAAGAAAAAGAACATAAAAGGTAAGCTATTGCAATTAAAAGACTGAAGTCTACAAATGAAAATTAAAAAGGGTTGTTAGGGTAAAAACTGAAGAAATGCAACAGAGGAGATCAAGTTGGAAAACAATTATGAATAGCAAATGCAAATATCATTTTATTTAAGGAACAGTATATTTTTCTCTCTAACTGAATTTTTGCATTTGCTAAAGAGTGAGCAACACATTCTAACACGTTATGTTACAGATGGAGCTCCACAAAGGGCAGTGGTTATGACCATGCAGAATGATGATTGCAAGTTAAATATTTGGAATGCACATTGTGCGTGCAGTTTGCAGACCACTACAGACTGGCAATAACATGGAAGGCAGCTTGAAAACTGAAGGAGATATGAT